>NC_135570.1:7125321-7192821 GCF_964340395.1 Glandiceps talaboti | reverse complement strand
AGATTTAAAGGGACACAAGTGGAGTTTATACGTTTTGGAGCGTAATATTCACTGCACATTCAAAAGTCACTCGTAGTATTCTACTTACAGAAGCATATTAAATCACCTCTTGCAAATGGTTGAACCCAAAAGTGGTATTAAGATTTAACTTGTGAACGATCCGATGACGTAATTTATCATACGTATAAAAATGAAGAAATCTCTACTCTGCAATCAACTGTTCTGACGATGCCAGAAGACAATTATAATGTCGTAGAAGGCATGCATCATTAACATTATACTAGAATACAGTTTATTTGTGATTTTCTGTATTTTCACTAGAGTAAAAAGTTGATATACACAGATTGTGCCATTTTAAAATGGCAATCCACTTTTTCTATATCTGTGTCTAGAAAGTTAACAATAGACATGTCTCTGTCCAATGTCTGAGAGTAACCTTACACGCAGAAAAATTGTTTTGAGTGATGAAGTAATTTGAATCATTGACTTATTAAGGCAAAGTATACTCATATTACTGTTATTGGCTATTTTATGTCATTGCTGGTAATTGGTTATGCGTCCCACATGAATAAACTCAGTTTCATTTTACGCCTGTGGTGTCGGAATAAATCCAAGTGTGGCCACCAAGTAAAGGTGGTTGGTTGATCATAAATTCCAGATAAACTTGAGCTATAACAATTATAAAACGAAAACGAATCATACAAACCAAATGTAATTTATGATAACGACCTCCTCCATATCCGTGTAGTGAACGAACCTTTCCGAGTAGTGAACGAACCTTTAAACGAACCAACCAAACCACCGACCATCAAACCAACCAACCCTCCAACCCACAAACAAACTGATCAGCCAACCATCACACCAACCAAACCACCCAGCATGCCACTCACTCACTCACTCACTCACTCACTCACTCACTCACTCACTCACTCACTCACTCACTCACTCACTCACTCACTCACTCACTCACTCACTCACTCACTCACTCACTCACTCACCAACCAACCGACCACACACATACATACATACATACATATACCTACCTACCTACCTACATACATACATACATACATACATACATACATACATACATACATACATACATACATACATACATACATACCAACACCAACCAACCAACCAACCAACACAAAAATGAAATACATAACTTAAATGACCATCAAACGAAAACAACCACCTCAGTGCTTACATGGTGATCTAAGTGAACAGACTACTGACTAATCAACAAACAGATGCATCTACCAATATAGCAGTTCTCGAGGGTGGTGTTAGGGGTAACATGTCAATACACATTGTGTAGCTTGTTCTCACAGCATATATATGTTTGACTTATATAGACAACAGAATTACAGTCAAACATGTCATCCATTCCTGTATGATAATTATCGACTAGACTAGCTCGAAACGTTTATGTTATTTACTAAGTTAAGCATATGCATTATAGCCTTTGAGATTGATTTTATCTACTAAGCGAAGAATACTTTTGGTCAATTCACCCATAATTGCAACTCCACGTCAAGGTGCCCATGCCATTTTATTCCACAACGCCTTTTACATTGTTATGTATATAGAACACCTCTTCAACCGAAACCACATGTATCACCTTGGTGTAAATGAAAACAGTACAACCCACTGCTACAGATGATCAATTCAGATACTTTACAAAGTGGGGCATATGATGGTCATGTCATTATGATAGCGAGCCAATCCCATGATATCACATTGCAGTTACACACTTTTTACATGTCGTTGTTAACCCATGCAGAAATCCTTATCTTTTCAGAAGTAACAAACAGAGAACAGTGTCATGTGTGTTTGAAATCCACATACAGGCGAAAAACAAATTTGGCCTTTGAGTGATCTCAGGAATTAGCCTCAATGTAATTGTCCGACGACGGAAATGTCTATCAACGTATCCCATGGGTTATATAAAAGTACACAGTTTGACCCGATTATTCACTTTCCCTGAATAATGATTAAGATAGTTTTACAATTGTAGTAGGTGTAACAAGGTTATGCATTTTTCTTTGAAAGTAAATAGTGACTTCTCAGTAAAGTTAAAACGTGAGGTTTACAAATATGACGAGTAATAGTTTTGGCATTCTGGCAGGACTTTGCCACACACACAGAGAGAGAGAGAGAGAGAGAGAGAGAGAGAGAGAGAGAGAGAGAGAGAGAGAGAGAGAGAGAGAGAGAGAGAGAGAGAGAGAGAGAGAGAGAGAGAGAGAGAGAGAGAGACAGAGACAGAGACAGAGACAGAGAGACAGAGACAGAGACAGAGAGAGACAGAGAGAGAGACAGAGAGACAGAGACAGAGAGAGAGAGACAGAGACAGAGACAGAGACAGAGACAGAGACAGAGAGAGAGACAGACAGAGAGAGAGACAGAGAGAGAGACAGAGAGACGGGTGAGTGGATGGATGGATGGATATGTAGGTAGGTAGGTTGATAGGTAGAAGCAGACGGACATACAGCCTGATGGATGGACGGGCAGGCAGACATACATACATACATACATACATACATACATACATACATACATACATACATACATAAATACATGTAAATACATACATGCATACATACATACATACATAGAGACAGACAGACAGACAGACAGACAGAGTAAGTTATTAAAGGTAGACTAGGGTACGATAGATGAAAGATAAGATTAGGTAGATTTGTGTATAGGTGACCACATAGTGTGTGTCATTATTGGTCAAAGATACGTGATACCCAATGTGTCCTTGTTTCACAATGTACACGGTGAAGTAGAATTAACTCGCTGAGTGAATCAGTCATTCTGTGTTCACTCTGTGAAATACTTGGAGAGGAAATGACCAATTATATTATATTGCTGAATGTCAAATAATCCAGTTGTTGATAGCGACCTTAACATTCTGGAACACTGCCCCGTACCACTCGCTCGATGAAATAGAATATCAATGTATCTAAGTAAACAGCTACTCTAATACTCGTTTTGCACGCAAGAAAATAACAAATTAAACTCTCTCATCTGAACTTTGACCTGGTGAAGTAATTGAACAACCTGATGACGATCACGAACGAGTCAACGGAGTTCTCGATCTTCTATTTCAGTTGGACCATATTTAAATCCAAAGAATTATAGTTGTGATTTTAGCAATATCCTGTTATTGTTTGCCACTGACAGACCTAATAGCTGCGCTTTCACCGTACCTCTTAAATTATTCACAGTATGTACGTGTCTATGACATCAGTATACTTGGATGGCATATATTAATTGATACATAAATACAATAATTGTAAACGTATGTCGCTTCTAACCTCTATGTAACATAATACTTTGGGTCAGTGGAACGGGATGGTGGGGTGGTGGTGGTTGTTGAACTTGTTGTTGTTGGGGAGGGGCCGGGGGGTTTTATCCTCAATATGTCTGATAGACTTCATCATTGATTCTTGGAAGTTGTTGAAATGCTCGAATATAATCTAGGTGAGGATCTGGTAATTTTATTTATATCTGGTTTCCTGTCTCTGAAAGACTGAGTCGCTGTGATACTAGTAACATCTGCAAGTTTGCGTCAACTCTACACCTGTAGTTTTTTTTTTTTTTTTTTTTTTTTTTTTGGGGGGGGGGGGAGGTTTACTATCATCTTTCTAAACTTGTAAACATGTGAACTCTATACACTTACATTGACACAAACTTGGCAGCCTTTAAATTGACTTTCTAAAACCTGTTTTGACAAACCTTAACACTGATCAATTGCAATGATTGATTGGTGCAGCTGTTTCTTTTCTGGATTTTAGGGTTGAAAATTCTAGCTGAAATTTTAAATGCACATAGTCACATTTCACAGAGTCTTCATCCGTAACTAATGACGGATTTGAAACGCTGCCATGATTTTAACACACAGCACAGGAACGGCTTTTACGCCTTACTTGTATTAAAATAAAGATTACATTTGCATCGCATTGATCGAAAATCGTATTTGTAACAAAGAGTTCTTTCTTGGAGGACAACTTAGAGCAAACCACGCTATCACACTACATCGTTACTGCAACGCAACACACCGTAAACTAAAATCTGATAATGATAGTATCGGGAGTCTTTTTGTATTGAATTTGTATAAAAGTAACAAAGAGTGCTTTCTTGCGAATACACACTTTGTTAGTGTATACATTCAGCATCGTATAAAATATCTCACAAACTTAGATCTTCGAGGCAGAAAAACACTCAAAAAATATGAAGCTCTCGGGTTTGCGTGTCAATTTAACTTTCCGAAAAACAACTACAATACACAACCTTCCAAAAATATCGGCTACTTGAAATAGTTGGATTGTGAGAGCGTGCCAACGGTAGAACTAATAGCCTCGTACTGTTCGGCAAATAGCACAAAATCAATACATCGGTTCTCAAATTAATGCTCCCAGAGAATTGGAAACATGAGAACTGTTTAAAAGGTGATGCATTTCATGTTCTGCGTGTTGCGAAAACAAAATATAACTTCGGTAATAGATCAACACGACCATTTGCCAATATGCAAATGAGCCAAGAATTTCCTTCAGCAATGTTTCTCCCTAAAGATATCGTCCGGTCATAAAAATAGCGATTTCTGTTGGTTTTCATATATTTTTGGTGGAAAGAGTCAGTGAACTTTCTAAAATATGTCAAAATAAATAAACCATTGTTTCCATGACAGTGATTAATTAATTCGAAGAGGAATCTGAAGATTGATATACCGTCTGTAGTTTCAAATATTCAGGAACTAGTCTGTAAACAACGGTTTTCCTGAAGAACATACTTTGTATTCGAATCTCACACAAACCTGACAGCTTGGTTGATGGGTTAGACTATATTTATCCGCTTATGGTTAACTGATGGTTTTTATATCCGCCAAGAATGTAATGATTTTAACACCAAACACAAAATTGTTGGACTAATCCTGCTGCGATGTAAATCAATAATGGGTTTGCCTGTCGTCACGGTATCCTCTATGCCAATTCTTGCAAAAAAAAAAAAAAAAAAAAAAAAGCATGTACGTTTCCTACCGTTGCATGTTGATTTCACAATAATGTTGTTAGTTTATGTGAAATTGACATCATACTAAAACTTAACAGTCCAATCCTCTGTTGTCGGTACATAATTAATAATTCGTTGTAATCCAGAAATACAGCTAAACTCTTCATTGGCACGGACTCAAAAAAAAAATGTTTTCACTACAAATTAACGCAAACTGATGTCGCAAGCTTAGGTATGTATAGAGCTTGACCACCAGGTCAGACTATAAAACCTGCTCAAGCAAGCCTGAACGACGACGACGACGACGACGACGACGACGACGACGACGACAACAACAACAACAACAACAACAACAACAGCAGCAGCAGCAGCAGCAGCAACAACAACGAAGACGATGAAGACGACAACTACAGTAACAACAGCACCATCGGCTACACGATTTAACAGCCACCATTGAGGTGGTTGGCGATAAGCATGCATTTGACCCATCCCTAATGTTGGAATGATTGATTGAATGAATGAATGAATGAATGAATGAATGAATGAATGAATGAATGACACGTAAAATTTCAATTTGTCGCTAATAAGTCATAAAATAGTAATGTAGTTTGAAGAGGTCCGCCATTTTCGTTACTCGGTAAAAATGCGACTTGGTCAATCAAATGAACAATATCGTAGTTCTAGTCTTCCGTATTGAATGTGAAATTTAGGTTATACCGTCTGGTGTACATTCACTTTAGATTGTCGCTTTAGAAATACATTATCCATAGATAGACGTTGCCATAGAAACTTCCTGTACCTCACACAAATTTAGATTTCACTCCTTCCTGGTGCATAATTAGCTAGAATCTACCAAAGCCACAAATAATAATTCCGCAGTTAATAATATTAGCACATAAAACTAGCCTCTCCTGTGTGCTTTTCGCTAGCCGATAGAATCAAGTAAATCCACTCATATAAACATTTTCCTTCTTCTGCCGGTAAAAGAATGAGGTCGACACGTTCAGATTCTAGGCTAGCTCCTTCGCCGAAAGTGGAAATATGAAATCAAAACAAAATTGTTTATCAACAAAAACTTCTGAACTTTAAATTCTGAGAAAGAACTGTTTATCAACAAAGGCTTCTGAACTGTAAATTCTGAGAAAGGACTTTTTATAGTCAATTTTTTTTCAATTAATGACGCATATATCGAATTACCACATTCGTCATTTCGAGATATGATATGCGTCACATCACGTGTACAAATATTGCGTGACGTCAGAATTGTGAAAACTTTCAGAGAATGATATGAATACTAAGGATACACCCATCACTGGTCATACAATTTTGATTTGAATGGCGCCAACCCAGTTGTCATGTACGCAATTATAGTTCAATGACCGAAGTGAGGTGCAAGTATTCTGTCAATATATATATACACATTGTAATCCAGAGTCTAGCTAGGCTTCTCAGCTATATCGTATATACATATATATACCATGGCTGAATTAATGGCGACATTTCGTCTTAGCGCAGGAGAAGTGATTTACCACTCACAGACTTGACCATTAATCAAATGATGTAAAAATATAAAATGTTTGCTTCCACGTTATCTGTTTATGGGTATGTCATTCGAGAGCGTACATACATACATACATACATACATACATACATACATACATACATACATACATACATACATACATACATACATACATACATACATACATACATACATACATACATACATACATACATACATACATGGTTTGAGAAATATTTAAGGGTTACAGGTGAATGCCTTCAATGACTTGGTAACTACATTTAAATAAAGAGACACAAAGAACGTTGGAAAGATAACGAGATATGTCTCAGCACATTTACACCAGTGCGGTGATTAACTCTGTGACCATGAGCCCCAGAACTGTTTCTCACACGGAAAAATGGTCTGTTAATAGTATTAATCAGTGGAATTGTAGAAATCATGTACCTTTCACAGTTTGTGATTCACGTGTGTTTGTGAGTTTTGTGTGGCCTTTTACGATAGGAAGAGAACGTGAAAGGCAAGGTTATAGATGACTAGAAAGACAGTAAAAGACTACCCTACACATACTGTACATTCATATGACTGTACCTGAATAAAAACGAAGATGAGGCTAAGAGATTTTAATAGCCCTGCCAATGACGCAAATGGCATTCTCT
Organism: Glandiceps talaboti; assembly: GCF_964340395.1. Lineage (NCBI taxonomy): Eukaryota > Metazoa > Hemichordata > Enteropneusta > Spengelidae > Glandiceps > Glandiceps talaboti. The sequence continues at coordinate 7,185,621 of NC_135570.1, read as the reverse complement.
CTTCATTTTTGTCGGTAATAGCGAACTGCTTCTTCCGTAATTACGTTCTTAGACATAGATGAAGTTTCTTCTCAGGCTCCCCTTTCCTGAAAAGATGGGTAGAGTGTGTTTACCACAATTTCCTGTTGTGTTGGCCTTGACGTATTGAGGGGAAGAAAAGATTGTATGAACTCGTGTAATGTATGTTGTTTGGTAGCGGTGTAATGCATGTACCAATATAACTGGCTTGACAGTTAACATGGAAGTGCATCCTCACTTTCATTGCACAGATTCACGTAAAATGTGTCTGCACTAATTGCGTTGTATCAATATGCTCCTAATCCGGGCTTCCTTTCCGGAGCCTAGATTTCATTCGATGCCTTCATCCGGACAAAGGTCAAGGTCTGCGGTTGCAGCGCAATTCGCTTGTGTTTTGGGAAAAGTGAATCGGTACATCGTCCCAACCGTAGCAGAATCTAGAAGGACAAGGGGACGATTGTTGAAGAGCTCCAAAGAAACCGAACTTTCCAAATCTACTAGAAGAATCATGTTAAAAGTAAGAATGGTCTCTGGGTGGCCAAAACTATATTGAAAATATATAAGAGATTCTGTTCTCTTGTGAAAGCAACCCCCATCTTATTCAAATCGGTCCACCCTCCTATTCTGTGGAGTCAACTCGGTTCTTTTATCTAACTCCTAATTGGTGTTACCGAGCCTGTCAGCACAAAAGCTGCGACCAGAAGACGTCTCACATATAGCAAGGGATTTTCTTATATTTGATCACCGTTAGACTGTGAAGTTCCCACGGCAAAAAAAAATGCTGCAGGCCAACTTTTTTTCTTCAAAGGGTGAATTATTCAGTTATTGAAAACGATTTTTTTACGCAATACGGTATACTATTTGTCGACATGAAGGAGTGGTCGGTTGTACTTACAGCCCACCAGCGCCAACTTTATCGAAAATCAGCTTCAAGCTGAGCTTTACATACCAAATAAATACTTTGATCATAATATTTGCGACTGCAAATCTATAAGTGACAATGTTTGGGCGATGTTATCTATATGGTTTTGATCTGAGGTCAATTCTTGCAGCAACTGACGACAAAACATACTAACAATACAAACATTACCCCAAAGTGTTAGTATAATCACGCCAACGCAAACGACTATTGACAACAAACCACTGGTGTGATTGATGGATATATTGACAGTTATCGAGTTCAAAGTAGATACAACAGGGGAAAATGTTTAGCCGGACTCAGAGACACCGGTATAAGTATACGCATTTGTAACGTTCATATGAGCCCCGGATACAAACAGACGTCGTTTTAGGAGAACTGACGAAGATAACGTGGTGTCCTCGTTAGGACGACTTTTGATGAGTCTGCTCTGTCTAAATTTGTCACATCCGGGCCAGGACAAGTACTGTTTTCATCTACCCATACACGCGAGTGTGCACATTGTTTTGTGCCCGCTGGTATATACCTTGAGTCGTCCATACAGCTGTGACACAGAATGAATTAACTGGGTCAAGACGTGGATAACGTCATTCGTTTTACGAGAACCCTCCCATTCTGTCCCGGCGAAGTTCGCTGACTGGATGGCGTCAGAGCTATCTCAACTTACACGCGGCATAGTCACCCTGCTCCCCCGCGGACTGATCATCACAGGCTCCTTGCTTCCCGACATGTGTTAAGTGGTGCCCGAGAGATAAATTTCAAAACCGCATCAGATTCGCGTTATTACTGGTCATACCTCATACCATTAAGTCACGTATGAAAAGGATATGTGTAATTCCTACTAAAGCCGACTACATATAAACTTCGCTGACTGAAACATGCTGTGTCAAATTTTGCGGATTTCTTGTGACAGGAGATAGTTCGACTCAAGTTTAACAAGAAAGTGTGCTGGTTTTTCGTGGTGTGTGGACTCAAATCTCCTCGAGTTTATAAGCCAGGTAAGATATGCATTAACGATTGACCAGGTGTGTCTGACATTTGTGGTTGGACTATGCCATACAGGTAAAGGGTACTTCATGGATTATGCAGGGGAGGGCGAGGCGAGCGTTTCACGTCGCTAGTTACAACAGATAAATAGACCAATTTAAGTATAGAAACTCTTAAATCGTTGGTTGACCCGTCAAGTCATCTTTAGCCATGTCATTCAAAGTTTAAAGCCGATGTTTATCATAAAAATACGAGTAGTGAATGGCCTTCACCGAACCCGGTCGTCTGAACTTGTTGCCTTTTCTCGTGAGTAGACAGTGATTTACTGCTGCATATGAAAGCTCAAAAAAACAACCGATATCTAAAACGGACTACGAACAACAACAGACAGTTTATGGCTGGTCACAGTAGATGTATTTAGGCCACGGTATAGTAGGTTATGCATGCATGCATATAGGTAGGTAGGGAGATCACACACCACCGGTGTGGTCCCCTTTTATAGGGACTGGCTAATTTGCCTACACTGAAACCCTATTGCATGTTCATTGAGGTAGCAATAAATAAGGCACGCAAGACTTTACGTAGACAATTTCTTTCATTGTGTTCTCTATTATACAAGGGTTGGTGAAACAACACTAACGAATGTCGGTCTCGCTTCTGTACGCTTTATGTTGCAGTGAATAGCAACGGCGTAATAAATTTAGTTGGAGGTTGTGAACTAGTGGCGGCTCACAACTACGTTAAGTTATTCACGAGGGTTTCTGTGCCCAATTTACGATGCTCTAAATCGTTTTGAAAGAGAGCTCTGTCTGTAAATTCGTTCTTGGCATGGTCTAGCGATGAACAGACCGGTAGAAGAGAGATTAACGCATATCAGTGCTTTAGTAAATTCCCTAACTGAACAAACAAATAACATGTGTCAAAACAACCCATTTTCATCAAAAGACATGAAAGTATCGCACCGAAAACAAAGGAAGAGAGTAGGTATTATGAAATATGTGCTCGTCAACTTCTGAAATAGGCGCGAGATATACCGTGGCGGAGTTACATAGTACCTCCAAAAGGTGTTATGAGTTTCGACGCATGGCCCTGGATTCATGGCTATTCACCACTGTCTAGTTTGGCTTTCCTCCAACTTATGAGGTAAGAGTTTTGAGAAGAATGCACAACTGTCAACTTGTTTATACAACTCCAATGTTGATATGCTACTCTCCACTAGTTAAAGGTTTAACGTTACGTCCACTTCATCCTGCAGCCAGACATCGGGAGATTGTCGAGTTACATGCCCTCACCTGTACTTGTGTTCATTCAAGCATTCAATGCAAAGAATACAGCACGTACAAATGATCGAACTTCTGTTTAAATTTCGTGTCTCCATCTTTACATCATCGTAAACCATGTATAACCGCAATGCTACCTCACGTACGCCCCCCCCCTTCCAAAGATAAAACAATGCACAAATGTTGGATTTGCACATCAGCAGCATTTTCAAATATTTTTTTTTGTCAAAAATGATCCTTAATTAGTTCCATAGAGAGTAAATTTGACGGACTTACCCCCCGACCATTACGAAACTTTAGCGTACGACGAACTATTATATATTGGTCTGGGGTCTTACCAAAGATCTCACTTCGAGGTCACCAATTGTTAATTTGAATAGCCAAAAAAATTCTTGAAACGGGGTTATTGAATTGAAGTCAGATGATAATAGGAAGTCCAAGGAGAATGGCCAAAAGTCACGGAGATTCTATACAGTGGGCATTATAGACCTTGCATTCCGGTCCATTCCAAGGCAAAACATTGAAGGTAGGACGGAGGTCTCAGTTTAAGGCAGGAGGCCGGAGACACTGAACACATTCTGAATGACAAGGTATGAATTAACATAATACGTCATATATCATGACGTAATATGATTTAACAGTTATTAATGCTATAAGGTTTGAAATCGAGGTCACTTGATTTAAACTTGAACTGGTCTCAAAAACTGTCATTTCCTCATTTAATCTCTTGCACATATTTTGTTGACGTTAAAACAAGTCAAATTTATCAACTACCAACTCGATGTAGATAATTAAGTAACATTAACCGACCACACGTAGGACTGAAGTGAGACATTGAATAGTTACATGTGTTGAAATACGGGTTGATTGACCCGATTCTTTTGTAAATCAAAGATAGTTTTCAACCACGATCACTTTGAATGATAAGATTGGTCGCCAAATTAACAACCAATCTTGTGAGTGGTTACAACACGCCCTCTGCTCGGATAGACATAATTCTACAAGTAGTTGGCACTAGATATGCAAATTGTCTCAAGTGTTCTTTGTTCTGAGATGCACCGTAATATTTAAGTAGTAGCTTACTGCACTTTTTAGAGGGTTACATTTTAAGGTGACGATGTTTATTAAATTTCTAAGATAGCGAGTTTATTTTTGTAACAAATACTGCCTCAAAAATCAGAGCTCGAGTTTTCAATTAATAGAAAAACAATGCGTGTAAACATTAATAACAAGCAATAATAGATAAAACATGATTTTTAACATCATGATATTTAGTGACATTTTTAATCAGACGACCTGAGGACTATTTGTTTACTTACACATGTTGTTATGCGTGTTGGCAACCTTACTGAGAACAAGGTCAGTTATCACTTAAAGTAAATTGATCACTATGTTTGTCCATGTCAACTCGTCAATACAAAACATAACCCGTGCAGTATCTCACCCCGCTGATCGTAGACCAACTTTAGCTGGTGTTTTTCAATGAATAAATGATAAACTATCGAGTATGGGTTCCACTTGACCGATAAAGAGATCTCGGTGTCTAGACAACACATACAGTCCAACGTGACAGCGAGAAAAGACGGAATCCAGGCTTGTACGTGGAACCGTAGTATAATTTGGGATTAACAGCAGCGCCCTCAGACAGCGAAACAAACTTGAAATAAATCTTGAACACCAGGGCAATAGGTTTTCTCTGAAAAAAATGTACCATATCGATTGACTTTCCACAACGTGACACTGATCTGATATTCCTCCAAGTGGGAAAAAGTTTTGAAAGGACATATGATTCCATTTTGTACAACCAAAGATAGATACAATAAAAATGAAAAAACAATACTTAGTTTGCCACAGAAAGAATACCATTATCGACAACAATACCATACAGAGTTATTTACATGGAATACGTTCAATTTTTCCTGTTCGATCCTGTTTACAGTTGGAAATCTCCGTACATACGGTATTCGACAACCATCAACGGTGAGACAGTAGTATGCTTCGAACAAATCAAAGTTAACCTAACAAAAGAAAGTATTAGTGTGTCGATTTTCAAAGGCCATACAACTTATCACAAAACACTGAGAGAATTACATGCATGACAAACTAATGTACTGACGCCGGAAGGCACTGGACATTTCCTTCAAAAGCAAATGCTAATTACAACTTACAACAAAGTATTAAGTTTGTAAGGATTTTATAAATATTTGTTTGTTTTCAACATGGAAAACAAGTCACCTCCAGTTATTACCTTAATCAACAGGTGAACACTGTCAAATGTTTGGCCTCAGGTGTAATTTAAGCCCATTTTATAGAGCGTACAATATGGGTTGAGTGTATGTATGTATGTATGTATGTATGTATGTATGTGTGTGTGTGTGTGTGTGTGTGTGTGTGTGTGTGTGTATGTATGTATGTATGTATGTATGTATGTATGTATGTATGTATGTATGTATGTATGTATGTATGTAAACTCCAAAAAGGTTTCCATTTCTGGACATTGAGTGAGTGTCCTACTTTTGATAATTCCAAGTCACCTTGTTTCTATCATCCTGGAGGTTTCCTGTCCACCCAGTAGATCTACTCAACTAATCTATACCAAGTAGATTGGGGATAAACTAATGTTTCCTGTAGTACTTAATTAATCATACATGTTGATAATATTTCGTAGTACCGTTAATCTTCAATGTTATCTTCGAGTAATCACTGGAACAAGATAAAAGTCTGATTCATCGTGTACTTAAAATCTGTATACACAGATACATGGCCACACTTATCTGATCACTTCCATATGAGCCAAAGTTAAACATCTGTCCACAGGGGCACGTATTATAATAAATTGTCATTCTCTTAAGAAAAATATCGTACGAATCCTGCTGCTACAAATGTATCAATCTCTAGACTTGTGTTAATTCCTCACATGTAGGAAATTATAGTCAAACCGTTGTTATATTTAGCCTGTGAACAAGGAAAACAACAATCTAAGAAATACTACACGCCCCTGTGCCTCCGCCGTGCTATGTAAATATCGACGTTTCTGCTGAGTTAGTTGCGTTCAATTTGCGGATTATTAGCCCATTGACTTGTCATTGGCTTTCAAGAGTCCATTCTCAGCGTGATCCTACATCAACGCCAAGCCAAGGACGAGGAAGACAGTAGACTTCAAAAACCTATTAACTTTCTCTATTGTGTTATGTACAGCCGCTTTGAACCCAAACAAATCAAACCAGTGATATGATCCTAAGCGTGACTGGCATTGCATTCTGACCGTGGAAGATGGACTAATAAAATCTATGTGACTCGTCCGTCAACCTTCAAATTCTAGAGCATAAACTTGAGCGGTATACACCAAATTAATTTAGCCCAAACCGACCCAAAACCAGCCCAAAATTTCTATAAGAGTAATCGCGTTTCCTATAGAACTTTACTATCAAAGATTGGAAAATTTACTTGCTACTCGTGGGTGGGTGGTAGGGATGGGGGTGGAGATACATGCACATTACTTATCCCGTGTGTTGAAAAACGCCTTCCTATTTCACCCATGTTTCTTATCACTCTATCGTTACCACATTGAGTTGTTGCACTAATGCAGGAACTGAATGATAGTGGAAGTTTATATATCTCGTGTGTCTAACAGGAAAGAATTTCACTTTGTGATATCTATAATCAACGTTCAGGTTTAAGTGTGCGGGGTGGTTAGATGATAGCCATTATCAATTACTATTACAATGTACTTTTTAAGTACTTCAGTGGGTGGACAATTGCTATTAAACTGAATCACAGCAAAGATGACTCAACTAAACTCCCTCTGTTATCACATGACATGCCCACGAAATTATTAACATATTTGTTTGTATTTTGCGTAACTTTCTAGTATATAAAAATGAAATGAAACCGTGTGAATTATTCTTGTTTATTAAATTGACTGAAAATGTTTATGAAATTTCATTTCGTTTGAATTTCGCGTAATTGTTTTGGTTCATTTATATTCGCTAAAATCATGCGAACTAACATGTTTTTTTAAATAGACATGAAAATGTTTGTGCGCAAAAAGTCAAATTTGATGATTTCGTCTTTAAGTGATTAGGTTCGTCTTTCAATCTATCTCCGAGTTTTGTTTTGTTTTCTTGGGGGGGGGGCAGACTGAAGTCAAGTGTTTTGAGGGGGTCAAACTAAAGTTAAGTTGGGGAGGGGGTCAGTCAAAGTTGAGTCAAGAATATTCGTACTATCAACGTATGGACAACAGTGTACTTGTCCCATATTATACCAAACGTATGATCATGCCCATTATTTATGTGTTATGATCCCCTACATACGGTTGCAGGTCACCATTAATCGCTAATTCAAGTGATTATCATCAAAATCGCGAATTGGTGTATTGTAAGATGTCACGTGGTCATTAACCTCGAGAGTGAAGGATCTTTCAAATCGTGCTGCCTTCTAATGATTGTTGTTGTTCATTTCATACACTCTCATATCGCAAACATTCTAGCCTAGTATCCATGGTAACCTCTGAAACAGACATGCTCCTAGGCTATAAACTTTGCGGGGTTCTCTTTTTATCCAATCAAACAGATGTGATTTTTTTTCTCAGCAAATATGCACCTTCGTCTTTTTATGAAGCGTTCGTTTACTTTACCATCCCCAGTTTTCTAAAGGTTTTTGGTCTTCATGTGTTCATCGGAATTCTACCAAACCCGACAAAAGCGTCAGAGTGGGTACTTGGTACTCCTCCGTACTATTCAACCAGAGTATCAGTTTTCGAAATAATGTGTTTAGGTCGTATGTCATCGTAAGCTTATTGTCGAAATACCCCGCATTGCTACCTTGACCCGAGTAGCAAACTCGTCCTTAGATATTTGTCTCTTTCTTTGCCTTGTAATCTCCAGAGGCAAGCATGATGCAGTGATGTATGTCGACCAGCGTCCTTCTAACCAATCTTTTCGTTTTATGCTCGCGTTTCAAACTTGAATTTCTTCAAGGTCAGAGGTCACCAATATAACAAAACGATCAGTGGACAACACAGTGTATAAGTAAGAACTGGTTTATCTTTAATCAATACCTAATTATATTATATATATATATATATTAGGAGTTCGTTACTGTCAGACAGTGTGACTTTAAGTCATTCCCCGCACCTTGCAGCCTATCCAGATTGTTCCGATCTCAGACCACTATAAATTAAAGCAATTTGCATATAGTAATTAATTACAATTTAACCGGATAGTCTAAAAGTAGCGAGTTATAATTAAGCTTTCAAATTAAAAATACAATGAAATGTTATGTCTTGTACTTGACCTTGTATCTGAAAGGTCAAGATTTGATTAAAACTCAAATATAGCGTTACATACGTTAAGTAGACAATGTAAACTAATTGATGTAACAGGAGGCAATTAGCGGTGACTGGCGTTCGGTGCTACATGTTGGCACCTCATGGCCGAGGTAAGACAAACAGTCGTCCTTGTTCAATGAGATAATGTCCTATCGTTTCGACGATGGCTCACCAACATATGGTTTACATACTTCAGAGCAGTGTCCTCAGAAGCTACTTTTTAGCCGTAAATGGTTATAGTCCCCCCCCCCCACAAACAACAAATCTCCACACAGCACTACAAATAAAGCTTTTGTTGTCCTTTCCAATTGTTTTTTTTTTGTACTGATAACTACCGCATTCCCGGATGTCGGTGGGGAAGGCCATAACAATTACTGGGTTAGATGAGATTTTCTAAAGTGTAGATTTTCGCTCCTAGGTTAAGCCATTTTACACGCATTTTTGTGACACTGATAGATTGCTTGCCTTGGTCAGAGGTGAGAAGTGGCACGTTTATGATGATCAATTGCAACAGGTTTTCGTAGTGGTTTCTTGTAAAAGGCAATCTGTTCCGTGACCCTGGGTCGCACACAAGGTCGCACGTGACAAGGTACAGTACCGCAAGTATAGTTGGTGGATGCTGATGTAGTTTACGAGATCCAACGTTCAGGATCCCAAGGATTTCGACCGGGGAAATATCTAGTTACAGTTACAGTTACAGTTACAGAAAAAGGTAACGCCTTCACTTCTATTTAACCTATTCAAATCACTTTCAATATCTGGTATAAGTTCTTCAAACATGTCCTATTTGTTAGATTTAAGACTTTTTGCGAAAACTTAACGGACATTTCGTCGAAAATGCATTTTCATGGTGGAAGTGACTGCGGTGGTATTAGAAGACTGTTCGGAGATGAAAAGTAGTCGTTATTCACAGCGAATGATTTTTCTTGTTAACAAGTAACTGAATTGTGATACAAGTTCAGGAATTATCCAGTGGTGAAAACGAAAACGGTTATTTTCACAATCGATATTTACTCAAGGTTGATCAAACTTAAGGACATTGATTGTATCATTTGTGATAAAGGGTACATCATACATTGTTACACTCTTTAACACTAATGGGATAGCTTTGCACAGTCTGATTTAGTACATCACCCTCGTTCAACTTTGTGGTCTGGCGGCATTTACGAGTCACATGGTTTCTAACTTCATAATTACGTTCAAACTACGACCCCTTAATCCTACATAGGAAGAGCTCTTTCAAAACCAGTACAGAAACTTTACTTTTACCCAGTGACAGCTTTTTTTTAGTACAAAAGTAGTTTTTTTGAAAGCGCCCTGAACACATCGGGTCTCAATAACAAAAACAACCAAACTACAGAAGACATGACCACTCCGATGTATGCTGTAAAGAAGGACCATGGGTGAACGTCCATGAGAATTTTATTGAAGATTCAGCGGCAAAGCCCCGCGTTCTATGTTTATTTGAAGGACTTTCAAATGGCATGAATGCGGAAAGTACTCAAGTGATACTTCATTGTCCACAACATTGTTCAATTTCAAAAGAGTTTACAAGTAGCTTTGTACTCGAGGGATGAGTCATCGTAATAGAGGATAAATCGGAATCGCTATAGATGTGTTCTTGGTGGATGTAGGTGGTCGTCGTTGGGGTTGGACTCTGGCGACTATGGCCGGCTATCACACTCCCAGATGTAGGCCGCATAATTCTCACCTTGACGTAAATGTATGACTCACGCAACCACACGTCGTCCACATTCATGTTTCTTTTTGTCTTCGATGTGTACCCGATAAATGTTACTTTGTTAGTATCGTTGAGGACACCAAGCGTTGCATCATACATCAGTTTTGGCAATAGTTCAATACTAGATGTGTACTTTTTGCTGAATATACCCAAACCCTGCATGACCACGGCCCTGCGTATGTCGCTTTGCCCTTTGCGTGGACGACAATTATAATAACTGAACGGCTGTACACAATTAGATGCAGCATTTGCCCCCAACAACTATGCTCCAGTTCGTCTCTTAGAGAAATACTAGTAATAATATATTGACCCCATATTTATAATACTTCACCTACCACCGAATGAATAATAAGTTTCCCCGACCCTCCTTAAAAATTTCCCCCACCCTTCCCTAAGCCCAGGGTGAAGCAAAACATGGTTCGAGGGATGATGGGTACATCCATTATGTGGACAGCTAATAGACATCTAAATGGAGCCATTAAAAACAGCTATTAGAATATGATGGTGTATACATTGCGCAAGATAGGTCAGTCTCTAAGGGAATCAATAGACACTAATTTAATTCGACTTTGCATGATTAAACTCTTATCAAATTAGCCATTATACACCGTATAAATCTCTTAGAACTCACTGCAGTGAATTGACAATGGTGGTTTGAATATTCTGTATTAAACGTAGAGTCGCTTCCTTTTGTGATCTGTCTCAAATCCCCTCATTTGATCTCGATACGTCAGTTTGTAATTGAATTGACCGGCAATTGAACTAAAAACCTGTCTTTATACTTAGTACCACACACACTAAAAGGGACACGGGGATATTTGACAGGGAAATCCGTCATATGAAAATGGAACAACTGAAGCATGTAGTTTATCAGTCAACCCGCATTATGGTCACTGCAATGCGGTCGCAAATTGAGACTGGCGTCACATGAGTAAAACTGCAAAGAGAGCATTCTCCTTCAAAGCGTGTTTACAAACAAGGCACAAATAGGTGTCAATGCTATTTCTTTGATGGTGTATAAATCTTCACGAACAACGCATGCCTGGTACTCACCCTTGTCGACGGCAACACATCATGTCAGCCAATTTTGAAAGACAAAACTGCCATGATAGTTTCTGCTTCGATTTAAATAGTTTGCATGAAAATTTGTCAGTGAACCTCAGCACGGAACCATTCATTGACTAGAGGCTAGTTAAGAAAAGCTGACAAGATTTGTTAATTTAAAACGTCAAACATACTGAGCTCTATACTAAGGCGGTGAAAGGAATTTCAGAGATTAAGCAGGCATGTTTGTTTCACTTAATTGAATGAATCCAGATAATTCGTAGAGGTGACGACAGTACTAAAGTATCAATTAAGGACCATGTGGGAAAAAATTAATGTCAGGAGAAAAAACAGATTCTTTTGACAGTTTTTGTGTACAAATAGTTACTTATCTGTAAGTGTATCGTTTGTAACGTCTCAAAGGGCTCAAAATGTCATAAACAGTTAATAGATTTGTCGTTGATGTCATGTCATATCTTGACTTCATTTACGTGACGACAGAAAGTGACATTATTTACAAATGAAATACCTAAGGTTTGAAGAACGTCAAAGTTCGTTTTCTGCGAAAATCTTGATATTAAACGGTGACATTTTGTAAAGAATGCAAAAGTGTCATTTTGCCAATTGTGTCATAGTACTTAGCATTACTACGTGAGATAAGCCTTGTACCAGACGAACGCTGATGTTCCTGTTGACAGGATCGACCGCAAAGCCATCGATTGTTAACCATTGTTTCGGAGTCTCCCGTGACCCCACGATGACCCCAAGATCTCATACATTCTTTAACTGTGAACGCATCAGCTACTGGCGAGAAAGCACTATCAGGTCTTAAAAGATAAACAAGACCTCTGACGATCATAGCTGAAGTTGACCGGTCGAACACGAAAAGTGACGTGATATGTACCACTAGGAGTAAAAAGCTAATGCAAAGTCTACTGGTACCCTGTGCACAGGATTACATATTGCCAATCTCATCGGATGCATTGAATTGCATATTTTCTCAGTGCCTTGCATATTTTCTGTCTCCGTTGTAATGTGGGTTACGTTTCCGTGGTATACGGTAGCATACCTTGTCTCACAAGCAACGCAATAATCGAATGTCGGCCGCGGTGTAGGCCATGATTCATTTACCGTACAACTAGACACCACGCCATTTCCATGTTAGATTATTACAGACAACTATCCCTAATTTTTCTCTCTTTCACCGGATCTTCCCGAGTCCATATTTCGACTCTAGTGTCAAGATTGTAGACCTGTTATCAACGTGTGGTCATTGAAAGCTACTCGTTAGCCAAGTGCACAGAGGAGATATGTTTACTTAATACTGCTCGACCTTAGAATGATGATTCACGGTCTTCTCGATTTCTTGTGTACGCTATGTTCCCGAGGGTACTGGGAACGACCTCTCCGACCTTTCTCAGATCGACCACAGAGAAGCGAAATTGCTCAGTAGGATAGTTTAGCTGGACAACGTAGACCTATATGAAAATTATGACAATAAACATAAAAGTCATTATTATTACATTTAACACTAAGATTTATTTTTGATACTGACCCATATACCCTGGTAGAGATTTGATAGCCTTCAGAGTGTTATACCCGCCATCTATTAGGTGTAATATCATATCAAAACAAAACACTGCAAAAGCTTTCCATATCTTCTCTTTCTTCGTCAAAGTCAATACATGTGGTAGCGATGGATGAAACCATTGGTACGAGACAGTGTCTGTATACGGTTATCACGTCTGATACATTACCATCTCCAAAAAAGATAAACTTCAGAGTGGGTCTTGTTTATATGGTGAACTTTCTCCGACCTTCACTTAAAAAGAACCGACACATTAAGCATCAGTCGGACTAACTCGGTATTTTTGTCGGAGAAATTACTTTGGCTGCATGAACGAACGAAGATATACGATGCACGTCTCTCACTTTTGTAACTTTTAGAACAGCACATTAACCGCGCGCATCATTGCCACGCTTCCAACTTTTTTTTTGAACTTTTAATACTTTAAAACCGAAATATAATTTATGACAAATGTTTTTAAAAAGTACTTCTCAAATCATCGTGTGTTACCTTTGGCAACCGATAAAACTGATGCTGTTTTTGTAAATAAACCTTGAGTCTTTCTTGCGCAGATTTGCAGTCAGCGCTAACAGTCGCTACGTAATGTGCGTATCTCACCTTCCTTACTGAAAAGTGCGCCCCCTAATCACCTCATTATGAAATTAAGAGGTTCTGGACCTCTTCACATACCTGTTTTAAATCATACTTATGTTATAAACCTTGTTGATTTTGTGGTATCGGGATGTGCTACTGATTTCTAAACAGGGCCACGAGTCGCTGAATGCTATAGCAATAAGCAGTACGTTTATATATTGAAATACACGTTGTGAACTTTACTATGTCTACATGTTCAAATTCTTTACCGCATGACGTACTTCTTAAGTTCATTGACCCACCACCACCACCACCACCACCACCATCATCATCATCATCATCACCATCATCATCATCATCATCATCATCATCATCATCATCATCATCATCATCATCATCATCATCATCATCATCATCATCTTTCTATACACCACTCTTCCATTGCATAAACGTCGTCATGGCAACATTTTAACCCCCCCCCCACAAGATCTCCAACAGCAAAGAAGAGAGTGCTTTTTTAGTTGATCGCGAGCGATAAATATGAGGATATTTGCAACATTGATATCCAACCCAAGTTCCTGAACCCATCAATTTATCAGAATTCAAACAAACGATCAATATACATGGACCGCCCAACATGTTTGTTGAAGTTAAACGTCCAACGCGATATAATTAACCTTTCTTGATAGGCACTTTTCAGTTGTATTGTACGGTTCTCTGTGTCTAGGTCAGCAAGGTGCAGATTTAAATAGTACATAATACATATCATAAAAGATAAGGTTTCAATCATATTCACGGTAGATATGCAGTCTGTTGACCTTTGACCTTAATTCTGTATGTGTGGTATGTATGTAATTGTGAAATTGTGGATGAAGTTTGTACGTGGGCTGTCACAATTCAGTTTTTAGATATACGTATACATGCAAATATTCGTACGTAGGTTGGTTTACCTATTGCAAAGTGTACAATGGAATAGGTTATTTTGCTTTCTACTCAATACCACTATTGCCAAAATAAAAAAAATGTACGCTAATATCCCACGGGACGTTTAACTTTCCGTGAAAATATGTATCACGTACGATTGTATAGACGATGGGTTTTCTGTGAAACTTGATGTCTCCGTTTAGTTTTATGTCAATCAATATGTCTTCATGTTGTCGCCGAATATATCCCTGCCACCTTCTGTACCAATGATACCAGTAGTGTAATGATATGATATCACTAGCATATTTTTAGATGCGATACTTTTAACAAATCGAAACACTTGCCAAGAATGCATGTGCCTGACGGTCCTGTGTGTGTGGTTCATTATGATACAGGGTCACGTGACTCTTTAATATATCATCTATATGTCACTGTTCAGCCATCCGTAAAAGTTCACGTACAAAAAAAACAGTGAAGAGAGAGAGAGAGATCAAACTGTTGAAGTAAGAATGGAGACGTTGATACTGCTAATGTGTCTAGAGTCGTCCATGGTATGTAATGTATCCAGTAACAGTTCACACTGTTGGTGATCACTAAGAGCTACATCTTGTAGTTTATCATATCTAAGACATTTTCTACATCGTTAGACCATGCTGCGTATTTGTTTGTGTAAGTCCTATTAGGCTTAACAATTACCATTGCTTCATCTCTTAATAACGCATCGGTGTACAAGTTTATATCATGACACCTAATCGTTGCAAGTCAACACATCCAGTCCTGCCCACCCCCACCCGGTCAAACCCCGTATTCCTCGTTCTCAGCCTATCGGCGGCCCCGCCCATGCGTGTTCTCCCACTCATGGAATTAGGCCCCGCCCCAGTATATTATCACCTCGTTTATATTAATCATACAGCAATTCAGTGGCCGAACGTAGTGACGTCATGCATTGAACTGAAAGAGAAATTGAGCCGGTGTATACATATATCCAGTCAGTAGTCAGTCTGACTGTACCATAGCTACTCAGACTTTTAATACTGGAACTGTATCTCTTACCCTCATGCGTTTGTTTTGTAAACCTTTTCAACAGAGACCGAGTGCGTCTGATCAATCGACAGCAAAGTGGTGAGGCGATACCGACACCTTATATAAAGGGCCGTTAACAGCTGTGGAATAGTGTCTTGCAGTTTGCCACTACGATCTGAAACGGTGTGTTGGCAGAGCTGACGATTTGACAACGGACTGATTGCTGAAACAAGCATACACATAACTCACTCAGGATATATTCAGTTTATCTCCATAGCAACTCGTTTTCAAGATGACTTTAGTTTCCAATATTTGTTTTGCAATCACTGCCGGGTGCCTGTTGGTAATAGCACAGGTTAGTGCGATTATTCTCTTCCCTTTTTTTGCGACAAGCGTTTACTTTTGTGCATTGACGTGGAGTGAGTGAACGTTACACTAGTGAATAGGTCACTCGGCCAACTATATGCTGATAGCTTACTATATACTTGCCCGGCTGCCAATGGTACCAGCGGCACGTCGGGAAAACATTAACAACACGTAGGAAAGGCCAGAGACTTTACTGGTGTCTGGGAGTGATATACGTGTGGTTCAAAAAGGTCTTTGCACACTTGACACAATGTTGACTTTCCTTACTATTGTTGATTTAATAATGAATCATGTTGGTTCACACCACTCCAACTGATTGGTACACTTGCATTATGCGCATTTTTTCCTTCAACAAACTTTAACAAATTTTTGTATTTGCCTTTTTCGCCTCTATCTCTTTTCGTATGTTGAACAGGTTCAAGGGGGATTGATACCCGAGGACAGATTTCGGATTTCGGGAATAGGTAGGTAATATTTCTTAACTTATAATCTTTAAATATAATCGACTGGAAATGTTCATATATAACTATAGAAGTTAATAAAACTTTTAAGTCATTGCGTAAAAAGTTTATTCATTGCAAAGTACTAAAAGTAGTGAACCTTTGGTCGACATGCTTTCATGTTCGACCAACAAATATCGACTAACACCCCACTTGATTATGTCCTAAGTAATTACTAACTATCAAGGAGCAACAAAGGAAAGAGCAACTCCCGTATCTCAATCAATGAGAGAGATTGGCGATGAAATCGCAGTGAATATTTTGTGACTGTTCATCAAAGCAGTGTGGGTACTAAACCAGGCTATCGTTAGTATGTGGCCTTACTTACCATACTCCTGTTACAGAGTCGGTCTTTGTAAACCATTAAATATAGGTGTAATTTATAGCTTTCTTAGCACTGTGCCGTTTTGTACGTGCCTACAATGAAATGTCTTCGACTATACAACGTTATCCTTTCAAAGTACTGCGTATATATGACCCAAGTCTCAGCCAGTAAAGCTTTTATATACTATTTCTTTGCTAGAAGGCACCATTGTGCAGAGATAGGCATAGAATCGCCTCCAAAAATTGCAACATACAACAAGACCATTGTTACCTTGTAGACAGTCAAGCTTATTTCCCAGAATGTTAATTTATCGTACCCTAAATAACTCTGCAATTTATTTTGACTTGAACATGGCATGCACAGTTATTTAAAATACTTTTGCAGTTTTCTGCTATGGTTACTGTCTTAACATATCCATTTCTGGTATTAGCCGTAAAATTTATTATTGAAGTAAATTACCGGCCCTCGTTGGCTGGTGTATTGAGATATAAAATATACACCACGTACGTTAGATACAAATTGTCAAGCAGCCTGGTTCTTCTTTCGCCATCTTCAAAAAAGATGATGGTGTATGGTTGTAACAGTAGATAGTTCTACTGTAACATTACACTGTATATGCTAGTATTCAATTGGGAGTTTGTACAGTTAAGAGGTTTACCATCGATAGTGACTTGAAAAGAACAGTTCCTTCGTTTTCAAGCCCTTCCGTTTTGTGGGCAGATTTGTGCGTGATCACAGACACCGAACTAAAAACCAAGCATGCAAGCAAATCTCAATCGAACTAAGACATGGCAATTCTAGATGTTATAGGCGAACAATTTGAATGACTCTACCAGGTAGCCAATTGAGCTCTCCCACAAAAAAGTTGATCAAGTTACACGTTGAGATCGTTTTACCCCACTCAACAAAGTGGTCCACTCTTGAGAATCCAAAAATGAAATCCCGGTCCGTTTACATCGACTGGCTGCCGTTCTTTGGAGACGTGTTATACCCTGTCCAAGTGCCTTGTCTCGACTATCTCTCCTTACTCTATTATTGCACCTTTCTCTTTCAATTAGATCGGTTAACTGAGAAATTGTCGGACTATGAGATCACTATACCCTACCTCTCGACGCCTGAGGGCCGTTTCATTTCACACCAACTTAATGTTGGCGACAATTCTTTATCCTCTGACTCCAAGCAAGGTGTCCGTAACCGCCGAAGCCCTCAGGAAGAAGTTGGTCCAAATTCTATGCATTTTACTGTTCGGGCTTTCGGGTCACAATTTACACTGAATGTAAAACCAAATACTCGTTTGGTGGCCCCTAATGCTGTAATTGAGTGGATGACTTTGAATGATGTGAAGAAAGAAAGAATCGGCCAGGGATGTTTTTATGTTGGAGAGGTACAGGATACACCTAGATCGGCGGTTGCTATTAGCAACTGTGAAGGACTGGTAAGTGTCTTCATTTCAGAAATCATAAAACTAGGTGGATGGTATGGAATGTTATTGTTTTTGTGTGAGTGTGGGTGTCATGCATCTTTACTAAATGTATGTTGGAAGTAAGTATTTCAGTCGATCGTAAAGCTCTGTAGGGAGAATCTTAGATTTCATGTTACGGTTCGTTTTCTTTGTCGACATACAAAACTACCGTGTCTAGAATCCCGATGAACCGAGAATGCTGCCTCCGAATACCAGCAGAGACTCTTTGTCACTTGACCCAGTTAAAGTGTTCATGGTGTGCCAAGTGACATGTTGGCCAAACAGACGAGAAAGTCTAGACGTTGTAAAGACGCCTTCTCCCTTCATGTGCAATCACTCGAACAATGAACAGTCATGCTTCATACACCAGTGTCAGTGTATACCTAAACCCCCCATACCCCCGTGTCGGGTTTTCTTACGCGTATCTTCCTCTCCCAGGTGCTACGTTTGTGGCCATGAGAAAGGGGTCTTCATTAACTTTTGAAGGGTTTTCAATGAGCTATTTAAGCAGTGAAATCTTTTGTGTATCATTGCAAGACAAGCGTTTTGTAGTCTTGAATAGTGAATAGCTCACCTAACACACCAAAAGTCATTAAATCGATACCATAACTGTAAGCTCAGTAGACATCATACTAAGTGGCACCGTATACATGTTCCTCTAGTCTCCGTAACAGAATACGTATCCCTAAAGCTATCGCCGCACAATTCTATCCTTCATGTACATATACGATGAGAAGTCGTGTCTGGTTTGATAAATTGAATAGAAACTCCACAGGAAAAAAAATCGCCATATTCACCATTTTTCGATAGGCTAATATCAATTTATAAAGTTTGAGGTATTTTTCTGATTTGTTCCAAAGCCAACTGGAGTTTTGTAGGTTTTCAAATAGAGGTTAACGAGAACAGATATCGGATAGATTTCTCTCTAGGCATACTACATACTTACCTTCAAAATAGCGTCAAGACCATGTCAGTATGGATCAACATTGATACAATATAAATATTTATTTCAAGTGTTAGAGACATCGACAAATTTGAAACTTGGATATGTGGGTGGGATGGGTATGGATGTAAAGGTAGGGTTTGGGAGTGACTTCATTGTACACTTCTATAAAAGAACGGTTTACCGTATTGCAATCTCATAGCCTAATGTGAATGAAGGCCATTCGAGTTTAAAGGCCACCACTGTCATGCCATGGACCGCAGCGAGGAACATCAGGCTTTATATAGAGGTCTATTTGTCAAGGCGTTCTCGATTTAAACACACCCCGTTGTATATTTGTCTTGGGGTCATAGAGAACAGAGGTATTACCCAAGTAAGAACTATAGATAACAACTAGAAGCTATTAACCCGGTGTAAATCATTTGCTAAACCACTGCCATAGTGGTTTAGCCTACACATTGGAACGATCGAGTTGCACGACTTTATTGTAGAATGCATCTAAAAAATAAGCCGTTCCTTTGATCAAGACAACTCCATTGAACCTATTGTCAGTTAAAATCAGTTACAAAATCTTGGGCCACCCAGGGTACAAATATTTGAGGTCAAAATGATATCAAACTTTAGTCATTTTAGAATCCAATATGGCCGCCGAATACGTTGTTATGTGAAATGAAAGATTGATGATTTCCTTGAAAACAAGATGGTGAAACCCCAAATTTATTTTATTATTTCAAAAGGATCAGGAACAAGCTTTTAGTCAGTACCTTATTAGACAGACAGACAGATGGACGGACTGGTAGACGGATAGACAGACAGACAGACAGACAGACAGACAGACAGACAGACAGACAGACAGACAGACAGACAGACAGACAGACAGACAGACAGACAGACAGACAGACAGATAGACAGACAGCAATGGAACAGGTTTACACATGCAAAGTTCGGAGAAATTTTAAGAACTTTTCAGGGACATTTGTCCCCGAGGTGCACACTACCTTAATGCGAACACCGTTCTGGAAATGTCACGATTTGCTACGTGAAATCTATATGTATGTGTGAGCTTCGATATGTCGTCTTGCGTCCATTAGGATCCATCAGCTGAAGTCTCAGCTCTTTAAAAAAAACATATTGAGTACTATGTTTTGTGACTTGACTGCCATTGGCTATGAATTAAAACGTTAATCATTTCAACATTGTGGCTGTATATTAGTCAAATTCCATTACTGCGTCACGTTGTACTTAAATTCGATTTGTCTGTGATCAAAATGATCCACTTCCACCTCCGGAAATTACTTGCCAATTGAAAAAATACGCCGTCGTTTAAGTTGCTAATGAAAGAAAATAACAGCGGTACAATCAAAATCTATTATCGGTTAAACTCACGGAAGTTGCTAATTTAAAAATAAATATTTCTAGATTCCTCAAATTAAAAATATCTTTTGTTTATTATGCATTATAAATTGGCTGAGTTATTACAAACAGTCTCGTTATTCATAAAAACTTAATCAATATTTAAATGTAACTCGAGTATATCGGACAATCAAAATATTTCAAATTTAAGTACAGCTCTCTCTCTTTTATTCGTTACTCCAGCTGTCGAAGTACGCTGACCTACAAAATTGAGTTTACGCTCAGGAACTCGAAATTTTGAGCAAATTAGAGACAGCTTCACGTGTAAAATATCACCTTTTGAGATAATTGGTTAATGGTTCCGTTAAATGATTATTTAATGCAAGCGTTTAGGGTTGTGAGGATTTTGTTAGCTTTAAGTGTTGAAACTAATGTGCTCGTTAATTATCTCCTCGGGAGATAATACCATTGAAGCGTGGGTGGAGGCTATCAATACTTGCCAACCCGTTATTCACAGTCCTCGAAAAAACACCGGTACGGTGCGTTTGCTCGTAAGATCTTGGAGGGTCCCTTCCAATATCTATGAATGATGAAGTGAGCATAGGAAATATTTCCAGCAATGTCAATATTAGATAAAAACAATAAAACTGGTACGAAAAACATTATGGGTGCCTCTTATGTAGGTTCGGACGAGGCTGCCTTTCCAGTTTGTTTATTTTTGTGGAAGTTATATAGTAACACTGGCAGTTGTACTCGATTGTTATAACGTGTAGTATTCTATTAGTTAACCGTTATCAACGTTAATTACATTATATGTCTTTACATGGAGATTGTCTCATTCCTGCATACCACGAGCAAGCAAACGCACCAGTGTTTTTTTCACCGGTTGTATTAAAACTGGACTTAAAGTTGGCTACTGCATAGTTTGTAACAAATCGTGGATGACTAGTTTCCCGATAAATAATGAAAGACACGATAGCCTAGAAGTGTTCTTCCTTTGTTCGCAATAATATCACCTACCGTTCATGCAATCAAACACACAATCTTATAGCCATACTGAAAGGAAGTGTTATCATTGAAGGATGTATGTCATCAATATAATTGTTGCTAAATATCTATCTGGCCATCTTCTTGTTATGATTGGAGTAGCATAACAGTATGTAAGGGAACTGAAGCATGGGTGTTATTTCATATGATACAACTGCCGACACCAGACCGTGCACAAACGGAACCTGTTACAAACAGGGAATGTAAACAAATGAATTGGGGTAATAACACTTGGTATAGCATGTTGGAAGTACAGAGATTATATACCGTGGTTTGATAAGAACAGTTTTATGGCATCTTTGCCTGTACATGAATTGCCAGGGAAGTGGAAATTTGTTTGTGAATGTGAATATTATGCAAAGTGGCAATAAAACTGTTCTTATAGAATGATGGAATGTAATACAAGACTCTGCTGTTCCAACATGCTGTGCCAAGTGTTATTAATCCAATTCAGTTGTTTACTTTCCTTGTTTGTTATAGGTTCCGTTTGCCCATGGTCTGATGTCAGCAGTTGTAGAAACTTTGTGTGACACGTGTTTAAACGTTAGGTTACAACATGAGCACAGTACACTTTTGAAAAAAAAACCACATCAAAAAACAAACAGACGCCTTTCTAAATTGTTTGAAGAGAGGGTCAGTAGAATTAATATTTGGCTGCCCCAGAGTTGACAGGTTTTCAACTTGTGACGTCACACGTCATGGGACTAGACGCGTTCTGTCTCCTAAATTGTCATCATGAGTTCGCGAACGGAAACTGCTAGTGTACATTGGCACGTCCTTTACTGGATCAAATTACGGTCAACTATCATCACTACAGCTACCTTGTTACAGTGTCGTTTCATGTTTTCCCAATAGTTGGAATAACAAACTTGATCGAACCATATGGTTGCATCGTGGGTACTCCCATCACTGTCATTCCTCAGAAGTCTTGTGCCTAAAGACTGTCTAATAAGATCGTGTTGATGTCATTCATGATACTAATACTCAGCCATAGCACACTTCACATCCAAATGAATGACTGTATAGTGAATGAATAGATAAATAAACAAACAGAATGGAATGATGTACAGATTAAAAAAAGTCATGCTCTGAGTTCCAACACACCATCTATAGTTTCGCGGTACTGTTTCTTTTTAAAAATACTAACAAAAAAAATTTACTTATCACCGTCGCCCTCATCTTCTGTTACCATGACTACTGTAGACCTCACCATCTGGTCGTCAAAACTACATCAACAAACATCAAAACCATAACCTCACTATACACACACACACACACACACACACACACACACACATACATACATACATACATACATACATACATACATACATACATACATACATACATACATACATACATACATACATACACACATACATACACGCCAACCAACCAACCAACCACCACCACCACCACCACCACCACCACATGTACAGTTTCAATAACAGCATGTACGAAGTATATAAATTGCTAATACCGAAGATACAATTGCGAGATGAAGGGGCAAAAAGTTATTGTGTTTCTCAGCATCATAGTACATTTGTAATTCAATATCATCATCCGACCAAGAAATTTAAAACCATATCTTGGCACGTAAACAAGCGTAAGTAATAAGAATGACCTCTGAATAAATGTAAACTCGTATTTCCGATAGACGTCACAAACAGTGCAATTCTGACGATGCTCAAAGCTATGAACCCCAAAAGTGAAGCATTGCCAGTTTTCGGGATAGACCACAGGGAGCTCAAGCTTAGTTAATTATGTTTACGTAAGCAAACAAGCAAACAAACAAACAAACAAACAAACAAACAATAAATAAATAAATAAATAAATAAATAAATAAATAAATACTGGCAAATCAATATCAATAATGTTCCTATGCAACAAGTATTACTATGTGTTTTCCTGTATGCGAAATTGTCACAATTGTACATACCACAGGGGATGTGACTGATCCCTACCAAATGCGAATGTTATATTTTTCAAGTCTTAATAAAAATGCCAATTTGACTTCTCATCAGTAAAAATCCATCTTTCTAGAACAATAGTGTTTAGAACTCTCATATTTACCAGGCACAATTGACGTCATAGTCAATGGCCCGGAAGGCTAGCTGACCTTTGTCGACATTGTTTTGAAGTTGACCTTGTCTACATCGTGGACCCACAGACCTGGGCAAAAAACAAACTTTGAGAGATAAATAGTTATAAATAGTGTGTGTCTGTGTCTGTGTCTGTGTCTGTGTCTGTGTATGTGTCTGTGTCTGTCTGTCTGTCTGTCTGTCTGTCTGTCTGTCTGTCTGTCTGTCTGTCTGACTGTCTGTCTGTCTGTCCGTCCGTCCGCCCGTCCGTCCGTCCGTCCGTCTGTCTGTCTGTCTGTCTGTCTGCATGTCTGTCTGTCTGTCTGTCTGTCTGTCTGTCTGTCTGTCTGTCTGTCTGTCGGTCGGTCTGTCTGTCTGTCTGTCTTCATCAAACATGATGTATATTCTTTGACAGTAAAAATGCCAAGGGCAAGGATGCAACTGTTATAAGGCTAAAGAGGAAGCTATGACATGACCTCTAGTCAGATGTCGCGACAAGCGTGCCAGGAATGACGACCTTGCGCTCTTCT
Organism: Glandiceps talaboti; assembly: GCF_964340395.1. Classification (NCBI taxonomy): domain Eukaryota; kingdom Metazoa; phylum Hemichordata; class Enteropneusta; family Spengelidae; genus Glandiceps; species Glandiceps talaboti. The sequence goes on along the minus strand of NC_135570.1, from coordinate 7,161,588 downwards.
CATAGAAAAATCAACTATATGATATCTAAAGTAAGCGTCGGAATAAAGTTCTCTATGAAGAATATGCTTTGTCGGAATGTTAATGACATTTTTATATATCACGTGTCAACTGTCCACCCGCTGTACTCGTATTCGGAACAACCGAATCTGTTCACGTGATTTCATGACATTGTCGTAAACGGCAAACACCTCTTTACGGCAATAGGAGTAGGAAAAAAATACTGTGTCGACAGCAGCAGCGCAGTAATGGCTCAACCTATCAGGCAAGGTTTTCTGAAAGTCTCTATGGAAATATCATGGTTAATATACATCATCAGCGGGGTCATCGCCTTACGTTGCGTGTGGAGGGTCAGAGAAACATGACATGAAAACACGATAAAACTAAAGTCTCCTGCCAGTACTTGGTGATGATACCTTATATTAAACAGATCAAAACATTTTGCTTCCCGTCTTGAAAGAGATCTAAACATTATTTGTACAATTGTCACAAATAGTAACGATTGGGCCTGTGTGCAGCGGAAACTTTGATCAAGAATACCTACTATTTCTAATTATTGAAAAAAAACCATGAACGAGCGAAACGGTGGAGTAACTAAAACTGGTGCAACGAAAAGAGACAGAAAAATAATGTAGATAAGCCATACACATCTGAAATCTAGTTGAACATTTACAAGATGAACAATATATTTTAGATCTTTGGCGAATTTTCGCAGACGACAATTTGTGCATGAGACAGGCATTACAAAAAAATGATGCAACGAGAAAATGAGACGTGGAAATAGGGTTGACTGTCTTGCTGCATTTACCGCTTTCAAGATTTATCTTTTGTTACCATAGTAACAGTTATAAAGAACAGTAAGTGCATGGTACCGTGGTAAATGTTTTGAACCATGAGCAGCTGGTAGAAGTAAAAACGTTCGATTTATCCAATAGGGTTCATATAGATCCGCTGTACCATACCTGGGTTATGTTTAGCTTAAAGGATGACGTCATTATTTCGTTCAAGAATATGGTGTGTGAGTCACGCGCTGTGACGTTGGCAGGCTATTGGCTTTGGGTTTTGACTTTTGGTCGACATCGCATAGCCAATATTACTTCTTGGGGTTCATTTGTTAACCACTCGATCTTATTTTTCGTTCTCGAATTATGTGGTCGATGTTCTCATGGAATTATACCAAATGATCGTTTTGTAGTAACATTGCACGATATAAGAATTGTTCAATAAATGGAACGGAATTCTTAAATGAAAAGACTAATGGTTTTAAGGGAAAAGCCATTAAATGTGCCACTGGAGCAAATCGGTTAAAGTTTACACCTAGAGCCATGATACTGTTATATCCACTTTGATTGGCTGTCACAAAAGATATATTGTCACTAGCTAATCAGAACACAGTCGTTATATGACGAGATAAGTCGTTGACCAATCAGAAGACGGCGTACATGGATGACCAACTTTCAATAGTGTCCGTAGTTTATTTTAGGTGAAGGTGAGAAGAACTATTCTCTACCTTTCGATGTTATTTTTGTCTCGGTATTCGAGCACGGAGAATGTCACTTGTATCTGTTACAACATTTCAAAAACACAATGAAATAACTAACCACGAAATTCGAACCGTTTGAGAAATATTTAGTCTCATAGAGTCGCCCAAATTGGTACCTTCCAGCTTAATCAAATACTTTTTTATTGGCGTTAATAGCCCACTTTGGATTAGGTGAGAAAAGGCAGTTGTCTGGGGTAGATGAAGTTAGTCCTGAAGAAACTAATATGATTGATAAGATAACACCAATGCGAGAACCTGGGATTGAGTCATGGGCCTTTATGGATAAGGTCTTTTATTTTTTTCATTTTTTTTAAAACCAGGCGTTAAAAAAGTGATTAATCTCACAGAAAACATAACAAAATTGACCACAGTATTTCTTGTATGATTAACCCCGATAAACGGTTGACAAACGCTCTCAGTTCCAAACAACGTAGCTTTACTATGAACTGAACTCCACAGTCATGTTATTTGTAAATCTCATCAATGGTTGACAGTGCTGAAACACACGGGCCCTAATGGACCGTGACATACATGTACTGGGTGCAAAAGTGTTTCAGTGACATGGTCAGAACATACCTAAACATCATCTGTTAGGCGGATAGGATGTCATTGGTTCTCTCTGGGAGGTAAAACCGCAGATACGTTTGGGATAGGTATACACGCATGCTGGTCAATACACACACACACACACCACATCACCCCATCCAACCCCCCTGCCCACCCAATGATAGGATGCCATGACGTACTTACCGATTGTCCAACCCAAAGGACATTCTTAGTTGTTTTATAAACAATAAACAAACACAAAACAACAAGACTATATCAACAATCACATACATGAGTGACAAAGATTACCATATTATTGATAAAAAAATGAATGTTGCTATGCAACGAATATTGTACTAGATTATAATTGTGTAGAAATGGTCTCACAGGACGAAATTCCTCGAGCAATTTCTAGATGTTTTGTTGACCAAACAACTAATCAAACCCCCTTTCCCCCGAGGTGAGAAATCATGTAACATATGACTTTTTATAGTCATATATATTTAATGTTCGTTGCATATTAAAATCATGGGCTGTCTGTTGCGTTATGTCTGTTATGGTTTTGTGAGTTTTCATTGGTTTTGTTTGTTTGTTTGTTTGTTTGTTTGTTTGTTTGTTTGTTTGCAAATTGTAAACAAAAGCAACAACTTAAGCCTTAGCTCCCTGTGGTGTACGAAGACAAGGCAGCCTATGTTAGCACGGTAGATGGACACACGTCATTCATTTCCTATGAAAATACAGAATTCTTGGAAGACACGGTTCTGTGCGTTCATACTTGCCACTTTATCGTACCCAATATAATAGATATAATGACCTCGTAAAGTCAGCGTCTGGACCCCTGATATCATTTTGCTGACTGTTGATGTAACGGCGATACACATCCTTTGTTTCAAAATAAATAATGTCTGTGATTTAGGATACTCCAGACACGTATCATAATATAAATCTATAGAGCAATGTACTATACAGGATGGATGGGCATTGCCCTCGTACCAAACAACTTTAAACTGTGTAAATCCTCGGAAGAGATATTAAAACGAAGATTATCACTGTCTAACTTATGCTTTACAAGATCGTACTGGTAATCAGTCTAGATTGATATATATATATATATATATATATATATATATATATATATATATATATATATATATATATATATATATATATATATATATATATATATATATATATATATATATATATATATATATATATATATATAACTCGGTGAGTATCAATCTGCTAAGACAGTGCTCTATACCGCAGTGGCAGAGCGTAATAAAACTATATATATATATATATATATATATATATATATATATATATATATATATATATATATATATATATATATATATATATATATATATATATATATATATATATATATATATATATATATATTTTTTTTTTTGGTGGTTCTAGAACTCTTTCTTGGTTGTAACTCGGAGTTTCACACATAGTCATCAGACAACACCGAGTTATATATATATATATATATATATATATATATATATATATATATATATATATATATATATATATATATATATATATATATATATATATATATATATATATATATATATATATAACCTCAGACCACTATATATTCTACAGTGGTCTGAGGTTAGTATAACACGATATACCCCTTCCAGTGACTGAATATCCGTATACGACTAGATGTATATACATACGATATACCCCTTCCAATCTACGAATATCGATACAAGGATACATTAACTTTGCTATCACTCGATCAATCTCAAGAGGGAACTCTTTCAAATGTAAGCTACCTCCCAGTCGGTGACTTATGTTACGAGCACTATCTCTTACTGCCTGGAGTGATGCTCATCGGTGAATCGTGTACTTAGCAAGGATCATGGATAAAGGCAGGCATGGCCGGAGGAAGGCATTTGGACCTAATACACCACGGAATTCATTCACTTTTGTAGACACTTGGTCCGTGAAGATATTCACATAGGATGATAAAACTATTTTATAGAGTAACAAATTGCGGCATCGCCGAGAAGATATTTGTAGAGATATGCTTACAATGGCCATGGTGTAAGTAATTTTACAATAGAAAAGTCATTTCATATATTACACATAATCATGTTGCTAGGGACAACTTAAGGAAACAAGATTTACTATATTTTTGACACGGTCTTGTAAACAAGTATCATTTTGAAGTACATGCATTAGTACTGAGTTTATGAATAAATCAATTCATTCATAGATCGTATACACCGTGTAGGGTCTATGATTCAGTGTGTCTTCACAAAGTAAAACAACGTGATATCTGCAGTAGCTAGTTCTGAATCCATCCGTAAAGTACACATGCGCATTCCAGTAAAGAAAAAAAGCGTGAAAAGTTGCATTGCGGTACCACAAGTTTATTTTCGTTTCAAATGAAACTAAATCGACCGGTAAACCGCGGTGCTCATGTGAAAATTAAGAACTCGGGGAAATGTAGACGGCGAGAAGCCAATACTGGGATTTGCTTTAGCATTTTACAGCACGTACATGTACCTATATCGATTCATTGCTGTAAGTCAGGAGCGGCTGGAAAGCTGTGGTCGCTGAATCAGTTTATTGTATCACGAACATAAACTCTGTTATCCATCCTAGACATGCATCGTAAACCCTAAGGGATCATTTACTAAAAATAGCTATTAAATACAACACACTTCTGAGACTACACGGTTTCTGTGTTTCATCGTGGACTTTTCCATTAGTGTACATTGTGGTTTTGAACTGATGGACAGTGTTCTAATATTCCCTTACCTCGATCTGAAACTTTGGCGGGCTATTTGTCTACAAACTGTAAAGGCGCTTCTCAAATGCCAAGTTTAACTTTTAAAACCACTACTTGAACTTGACAGTTATTGTTTCATACCATTCGTCTGCACTAATTACAGGTACAACATTTCAGCCATCTGATCATTAATATCCAATCAGATTGCGTGTATGGACGTACCAATGAACTTGAACGCCCCTATGAAGGTTGTCTAGGCAACGACTTGTGTGGTTGCCCTTTGACATGCGAATGTGACATATGTGTGACCACAAACTTGTTAAGATCTGTTAACTCGGTAACTCAGAAATCGTACGAAAATAAATCAGCTACTTATCGGACTCGCTGTGTACGTAACGAGTGTAACTGATATTGTTAAAATGAAGTACTATTTTGATCAACAAGGGATCGTTTTTATTTTCATAAGATTACCAGTAAATGATATAATGTTCTCATCTCACCGCATTTAATTTGATAGACTTCCTAGCAACAATTTAGTTGTTACCCTAGCAACAACAGTTATGCCCTAGCAACATGAATTGATGTCGTAGCAACATGAGTAGACGCCCTAGCAACCGTCAACTGACACTGCTTCAGAATTCTCCTTTCGTGACAAAATATGATACTTCGCTCGTCACTATGCTAGAGATACTTGGTTATCACATGATGATATCACACTCCTTATTATAAAATTATGATTTGAGAAACCATGCTGGACGTAGTAAGCACTACTACAGCTGACTGTACGTTTGAAATTGAATGTGATCACGATTTTTCAAACCAAAATTTTAAAATCAATTAGTGCGTATGTAGGATATGATGATCCCGGTCTAAAACTTTGAAATATGCAAAACAATTTAAAGTAAAAAGAACTGAAATATTTCTTCAAAATAATATCCGGGATTTGTATGTATGTACAAAGAACTCGACGTTAATGTTGTCATCTTCTGTACTTTATCTGTTGTAAAATGTATACTTTGTTATCTAGTCATGGAATATCTTCAATCCGGTGTCGTGCATGTCTAACACTGCCCGTCCACATAGGACCTATGCTTGAATCTTGCTTTTCTCATTTCTGACGCCCTGTAGAATTCCACTCGAAGGTCTTTGCCATTTCCCAGCGTGTAGCGACCCTTTTCACGGACGCAAGTTAGCGAACAACGCTCAGTTTTGTCAAGTTTTCTAACTCGCAACCTTTGCACAGTTGTGTCCCGTTGTTAAGAGCTTTCTCACATTTCGCTCAACAAGAACGGTCTTTCACGGTTACTCTCTACAAGTTGTTCACATGTGGTTACTGCCATGGGGAAAAAAAATCTCGAGAAAATTCATGCCAAAATGAGTAAGGCTGGTAGCTTTAAAGACCTCCGAGACACGTTCAAAATAAAACACAGGTCAGGTTGCGAAGGAAAGGCAAAAAACGTGAATGCGAACAATGATAGCAATTGTTAGCTAACAACGTGGATGGGAAGCTACTCCTTCCAATGATATTATTAATTCGAAAAGTATTTTTTGTATGGAAATGGTTCGGAGACTGCGAGCATTGTCATTTAGTTGAAATAAAACATTGGATCAAAATTATGTAAGCACGGGAAAAGGAAAAAGGATCTCCGAGAAGTATAATTGTGTGCAAATACAAGCCACAGAAGTCGATGTCCTCGAGCTGATGTTTGACCCAGACACTACAAAGCACAGTTCATCTACTAGAAAGTTAATCCAACGTGCATTCGAAAAAAGGCTATAGAATGTGCGTTCGTTGCCTGTGGGTGAGGTTGTACCTTGATAATACCGACCACATCACGAAGACGGAAGATAGATACAACACGAAGGATGTTGAACGGTTACGAAGAGAATGGTTCAACTTAAGTCTCGACGAACATAGAGAGAGAGACACACAAAACTCTTTCACTGTTCTCAGTTATAAACCACGTATTATATGATTGCAATAGGTGAATAGATGATGACGCGTGAATGTAATAGAAATGGCCTAAAGCTTGAGAATGCAATGAGGGTACATACGTGCATATAGAAATGTTGACAATTGTTGCACAGAGTCAATGTCCGGGCTGGCGTTTGACAACACAGCACAAAACATAGAAATATTACGTCACAGGCTGCAATAACGTCGATATGTTTGTGATTAAATAGTGGTATTAAAAATGTTGACAACTGTTGCACCAAGTCAATGTCCGGGTCGGTGTTTGACAACACAAAACATAAAAATATACGTCGTAGGCATTAACACAGATGTGTTTGTGATTTGTTAGTGGTAGTGATATTAAAATAATATTGGTATTCAAATACTGGCATCTCGATATTTGTACCATGTGTCCAGTAGGCTGTCTAATTAACTGATCAATTAATCTAAATGTATTCGTTACGTAGAAATACCGAGACCCTATCTGAAAAAAAAAATAACCACCCCCACCTCCCCCCAAAAATAAATAAATAAAAATAATCAATGATATTAAACACAGAAATTGTTCTAGAGTAGAGTTTTCAACGAATGCGTGGGCATGACTATTCGTTTGCAGTCATGCGTCGACACCTGCATAAGACGTGAAAAGAAAGGGGGAAGGGGTGTTGTAGGAATGTGGGTATAAATGAAGTCTATACTGAGAATATGGAACGGAAGTTTAGAAAGAGACAGGAGCCGTAACGAGAAGAAAGGGACAGATTAGTGTCGGAGATAGAGTTCATTCATTGCTTTTGTAATTTTACGAAGCAAGTCAGTGCCCGAGAAAGTATGACAAGGTGCGTATATTGCATTCACATGTTAGGTGTACTTCGCATAATATACATATGTCCGAAATCGAGACATCTAAGGAAGTGGAAACAGACTTGCCTCAGAACTGTTACAGTTAAATAATCATGTCGGAACCATTAAGAACTAGTAGTAATAAAGTAAAATGGGGTAGCAAGGCTCAACAAGACACGAAAAATGAAAACTACAATTTCAAGAGAGGCGTACCTAGTTTACATCATTCTGGAAGTCATTCTCTTTGCGCAAATGAATGTGCTTAACATATAGAACATTACAAGACTTCTGAAAACAATATCGGTGAGGTTCAATATGGGGTTGAGGTGGTGATGATGACGGGGGGGGGGATAGCTTAAAATGTATTTTAGAAGGATTGAATGAATTAGTCCAATCTGATATATAAACCACTTATAAGTATTATACGAGAAGTGTAGAGTTGTGACGGAGAACGAATGTCTATTGTCTCTGTATGATACGTCATTAGACACTCGTTAATATCATTAGCCCTGTACTATAGTAAAGGACAAGAAAAGTTGATGTGTGGAGACAGCGAAACTTGATGATCACATGTACGTGTACACATAAAACTCTGCTTGCCAAGGTTCATTTTGAACCCCGGGACTTAAATGACAACCCTGCGCATGTAGGTATAAAATAAAGCTCTCTCCTCCCTCTTCCACATGGCTTGTACAATTTTCACAAATCGTGTTTTTATAGCATAAGAAATATCGTTGATATTAAAAAAGAGTCGAGAGAGAAAGGTAACTTTGGGATCATTCGGTAGATAGAAACACAATTGCAAGCTGGAGAACGTTTCAATCCACGAACTGAAGGCAGTTATAGTATACTGTGAGGGCGTGCATTACTTTTGGTCCTAAACTGATGCGTTCCCCCAATAGCCTTTTTGCCCGACTTTCCCTGTATTTTAAAGTAAGTTGACGGATGTATGCCTAGAGACTTGCCTATCAGGCCATATAAAGCTGGTCGGCATCGCCATAAGCAACTTACTAGTAAAGTCTCTGGGCGAGAATGCCTATGATAGGTGGGTCGTGTTACGCATTGATTAAATCACAAACAAGTAAGATAATTATCTTCAAGTTGGTACAAGAGCCATGGGAAATGCTTGTAAATGTGTATATATTAGCTATATTAATATTTTATTCCATCGTACAAACATTGCGATGGTTGACTTTTACCAGTACCATTGCTTACTTCATGTACTTTTAACGACAACATTTACAATCAGTTCTTACATATGAACAAATGTTTCTTAAATGACAATAACAAGAGATCATTTAAAACCCAGTTTACATAAAGATTTACTGTATACACACAATGAAATGTTAGGCCTATAACATAAAAGAATAATATAAACCGACAGTTTTAGTGCAAATAACTCGAATATAGATTGTCAAATCGCCTCATAAATGATGAGTAGCACCCCCGTCGACAGCAACGAATCCCACACATTTCATGTAGAACTGTTTTGTGAACATAACTCCAATGATATTTTTCTGATTATTCCGCTGAATCGGGAGTTCCCCCCCCCCCCCCCCGGCCAAGACTCCTGCTCAGTACTATAGATTTGTAGGGCCTCGGTAGACGCTGTAATGTGGTAAACTGATTAGCACGAGATATAAATTCTGTGTCGGGGAATCAAGTATCATAAGTCGACCTTCAAGGCTAAAACTAGACTGGAATTTTGTCCGCATCTCGAAATAGCCCACAAAGAGATAGCCGATATAAATGTCTGCTAATCGGAAGGTTACCACGGCATCTCATGCTGTGAATGGTCGTCTCCTTTTTAGTGCCGTACTGGCATTGGCCTAGAAGTACATACTAATTACTGGTACGTCTTAAATATTTGATAGTTCGCTCTCTCTGACGTAAGCTCGGTACTGGAAATACCTCATTATTTTCTGTGTCGGAGGAACGTCATCGCATCACAGCGTTCGAGTTAGTGGTTGTCTGAACTAAAGTCGAAATGTGCGCAATCATATTTGACGAACCGGACACAATATTGCCTTAATATCATAATGTATTACCAGAGATATAAAGTTACGTTTACAGTAACTGTACAATGTGAGAATGGAGACGAAAATTTTGGGTAAGCTGATCAATTTGGATAATATACGAACTTTGAATGAACGGAAAATCCATAAATGTTTACAAATCTATACATAAACAAACAAACAAACAAACAAACAAACAAATTATGGACAAAAGCAAATTCTAAACCTAGCCATAAATATCCAACAAGTGAAAAGTAACACGAGGAACAGTTCTTGTGGATATGGCCTGGGAATATATTAGTCTACTGATAGGAGATGGATTGTGAGTTGTATTTTAAAATGACTTCTGCAAGATGTTAATCAGGCTTCCCATAGTACAAATCAGGAGTGATGGTTTGTATAGTGGCACAACATGTCGTATCTTATTAAAGTCACAAGACTGCAAGATGATTCAAACGTGCTGTTTGTTGTCCTAAAGTTACAGAATGCAAATCATATCAATGTGGCCGCAAGAACATCATAAAGTTAAACAGATTTTCATAAAATGTTATTACAGCTTATACCGAGTGTCAGTAATTTGGTATAAGGCGTCAATGTAGTCATACAGTACCGTGTAATCAGTTAGGTCTCATTTTACATATGTTTGTACAACAATATTAATTTCATGCCGGTATTTTTTTGAAGGCCTAGGCATCGTATTCCGTCGTTTAGTCGATAAATATGCAATACAACGTCTGAAGATGAACGTTTTTGATCCTAGTATGTTCTTTAGATAATATTTGGTGGCACAAAATGTTCAAATATATTCATGATATTTAACGAGGGAAATACTGAATGTTTTGTATATATTGTATGGTATTTTGTACAGGTGATCGCATCCACACACTTGCAATGCTACAACCACCCCCACCCCCACCCCCACAGAAAAGTATAGGATACGTGCCACTCAAGTGAGTCACTTTTCGCAAAAAAAAATCCTTAAACATGGGTCGACTTTCCATATGAAAATACCTAATCACGCGGTGGATAACACGGGAAACGTCTTCATGCTACCGTAGTTGACCTCATGAATATTGAACAATGGGTCTGCTTTTTGGATTAGGTAGATATTTTGAACTTGGGCTGCACACCCCCGTCTGAAGAAAAATAGGAGTACCTCGGGCTAAAACAAATACATACATGGACTGACTTTCGTCCTCGTAGTACTAATTTACAGGAATAATCTCACGCAAATAGTAACATTACGCCCTATCTACTGGATTGTCGTGACAAATTACTTTGATAAATATGTTGCCCACACACACATGTAAACCACAAATGGCTTTGATACTTATTAGTGTTACTAAGTTAAGAGAAATAGAAACATGCGTCAGAGCATTTATCCGATAAATGTGTAACCTTTCTAGAGTATATGACGTCGGTTCGCTTTTGTTCGTCGTATGTTGCTATTGATTTAGATAATTTTATAGCCAAGAATGCTGAACACGCGAAATATTTGATCCAGTTTTTGATATATTTCTCTAGCTTTCCCGTACATAAATCTCGCTAACAAATCACAAGTAAATATGTGATTTCGTCACTATGTCTTTTTAGATCGAAGTACCCATGGTACCATCGATCTAGCCTCAGACCACAGCAAAGTCTAAACACGGGTTTGCTGTGTATAATACAAAAGTGTAAAAGCAAGGCGTGGGGGATTAATACTCTGTATATATTGTGTCTGCATGTGGGTAGTAGTAATAGTATGTCTATATTTGTTTAGCCCTTCGTGTCAACTCACATGGCACACGTTCACTGTATGATCACAAAAAACCCCGTCCTAATAAGGAAACTCTGGTTTTATGCCAAATCATATGACTTTGTTCGGCGAGTTGACGGAAGACGGCACCACTAATAATATACTCCGGGGAGAGGAAGTGAGCTTCGTTAAAATGCGCATGTGGTCTGTCACTGAAATTAAGTTCTTAATTAGATTTATTGGAATAAAGTTTTATTGAAATAAGCCCGTTGAAGTTGAAACCTGTATTGTACGCAAACAGGATGCGGTGTTTATTTGATATTTATATATATCTAAGTAAGTGCAATACCCTATCGCTCTCACAAATACACTGAGAAAATGTTGTATGGTCCGACGAGTGCAAATAAGAACCATGCCGTCTAGACAGTGTTAGTATATTCCCCCATACTCATGGGTTCTTAAAACATTAAGTTTTTTATAGAAACAAACACTTCCTTCAACCTTAAGTAGAGAATCGACCAGGATATGCGTTGTTTTGATAAACTCCTGTCAGTTTAGTATATTACCGAAGGTCTGGACAAAGTAATACTCATTCTCGCGAGATTGAGTCCGTTCTCGCGAAACGAGGATGATCTTTTACTTTAGGGAGAACACGTACGTACGTACGTCTATACTGGGCCGTAAACATGTGGGTTTGGGAATGGAGAAGAAATGGTTGTATGTTCTTCATCGTCTTTAAGTAGACTTACGACAGTTCATATTGGACATGCATGTATAAATATTGCATGTTGTAATTAACGCAACTTATGGATTTCATCCTTGTGAGGGGGCCCGGGGTTTGATTTTGTCCACGTACACATGTGAACTTCGATCGGGACGCCACAACAGTCTATAAATAGCTAGGCGAATGAGTGACTTCTGTTTTTCAGGGTTGATTTGTTATATCATGATAGAGAGAATTACGAAATACTAGTAAAAAGGTAGCACCGTGTGTGAATCTGGTGCTGGAAAGACAGGAAGCCTTACCAAAGGTCACTTTTGCTTGGCGATGTCACGTGACAAAACTTTCCCACCAATCAGAAACTGTGTCAAAGGGCGATATGCGATGTGCTTACTCCAGCTCCAGCTGTTGAGTAGATTCAGTTCGGTGCACACACGTCCGTTTTTAGATTGCCAAAGACATTGTTATGATTATTCTGGGCTGTCTTGGGGGCTACTCAGCACTGGCTAGCACCTGAGGAGATCACCGGCAGGTGTAAGAATTTAGAAATCACTAGCAGGCGTCCCCGTAGTCCTGCTTGCATACGGAGTAATCCGGGACTCGATGCTGACAATTGTCCTTAGACTTAGAGTCAAGTCAGTAATATAGACTCGTGCACCGTCTGTAAGCAGGACTAGTGTCCCCGAGACTGTAGTCTAAGCTACCCGGGAGGTCGCCGGCAGGTAGTTAGCACCAGGAATTTGTATGAACTTTGTATGAAACTACATACAGTTGAAAACTTGAAATTCGCCCAGTTTCACAGATAGAACGAGTATGTGTTGTTTGTACGCTAAGTTATCGTACATGTAATGTATAACATTCTCTCTCTCTCTCTCTCTCTCTCTCTCTCTCTCTCTCTCTCTCTCTCTCTCTCTCTCTCTCTCTCTCTCTCTCTCTCTCTCTCTCTCTCTCTCTCTCTCTCTCTCTCTCTCTCTCTCTCTCTCTCTCTCTCTCTCTCTCTCTCTCTCTCTCTCTCTCTCTCTCTCTCTCTCTCTCTCTCTCTCTCTCTCTACTACAGGCAGGAATGATACAACTCAATGGTGAAGACTACTTCATCGAACCACTTGAGAAAAATACAACAACAAACTACAACGACTCAGAGAGCAGTGGACAAAAACACGTTATTTATAAAAGATCTGCCATTAAACATGAACTGAGGACTGAGAATGGTGACAACTATAAAGGTATGCCATGTACACAACTAGTTTTTAATGTACTTGAACAAATACTAGTATATCAGCTTGTACAAATCTAACTGTATATTTGTGAGCACTAAAGAGCTAGCAATATATATTTACTGGTGTTTTTGGTAAGGTTTGGGAACCCTGGGAAGTGGTGAAGGGAGATGGTCAGACCATGGAGGTATAAGGGGAGATATACCTCCATGGTCAAACTAATATACCTTTGGGAATGCATCTTTACCTGCACACACACACACACACACACACACACACACACACACACACACACACACTGACACACACACTGACACACACATACCACCTTTAAAAAAGTACTTTACAATTTTGATAACAAAGAAAGGTAAAGTGTCATGTCATCGACATTTTTGTTTGATTGTTTGTTTGTTTGTTTTAGTTGCCTCACCTGATTTCCTGGGCCAGGCAAGTGCTTTGCTCGGTCAGAACATACAGCAAAGGATCAAGAGAAGTACTGGTGAAAAAAACATAGAAGTTTTACTAACAGCGGATCACTCAGTGGTGAATTTCCACGGTTCCAGTAACATCCAACTCTATCTGCTCACTCTTATGAATATTGTAAGTTTTAAAGATTTTTGTAATCGTTATGTTACCATGGAAACATTTGGAATTACTTTTTTGTGATAGAGTAGAGAGTTATGCTAGACACTGCAAAGTGAAGCCAAAATGGTTACCGAGCATTCTGAGATGTTATTTCTTCCATGACACTGCGAAGTAATTGGCAAGGGCGTCTTCGATAGTGCCGTAGAAGAGAGTGTGGTCGGGTGTGGTTTACGACAATATTTTGCTAGTACATTTAAGTTTTGTCTTTCAACAATGGGAAAAGTGCATCAGTAGTCTACATTTTTAATACAAAGTAGGGAAGGGCAACCCGTTGTAGGTTTTGTTGTCCAGGCCCAACCAAAAAAAATGTTCCATACTGTTGTTGCATATCTTGTTCCATATAGTGATTCAAATATTGAAATATTTAATATAGTGTTTGATCCAAACTTATCTCCCCTTTACAAATTTCAAAACTATCAAATTAAAAACAAAATACAGCATTAAGAGTCACTCTTTTGATGACAATCCAAAAGTTGAAAATGAGAAATTAAGATGGAAGTTTTTCTTAACTGCATCGAACAGACCAGTGTTGGCTCTAGCTGAAGCTACAATCTTATGATATGTGAGCACCGACTTATACATCCTTACTTTATGACAAAACCTATTCACCACTCTCCAAACGACCTCCTCACCCTATAAACCTAAAGTCAATTGGTCCATTGTAGGCAGAACAAAAGTGGGTGATATCATTTTCATGAGAGACAAGGGTGAAGGAGGTCAAAGGTCAAAGATCAGATAACAGGAAGCCCTCATGTCACTTTTATATTGATACATTCCTTTCACTGTCTACTAGTCAGACTTCACCAATTATATTTCACAAAAAGAGTCAACAAAGGTCAATTTCTTTCTGAGAAGTTTAACAGTGAAAATGCAGATGTTTATTAGTCTGCATGCTTGACATTTATTAGTTTGGAGGCAAGCTGTTCATTTCAACCAGCACCTTGTTGGACAAGATTAAAGCTACACTGGCTGTAACTGGGGTGTTATTTTTTTGATCAGATAACCAACAGTATTCGCAATGAAAATTGCTAAAATATCAATAATTAGAAATTGTACATGTTAATTAGAAGCCTACTTTAAATGTAAGTAGTATAATGATAAGTTGAAATGTTCACTCATTGAGGGCGCTAATTTTTAGGTGTGGACTGAAAATAAATTTGATTGGATTGCACCATATTATACTGCTACACAAATATGTTTACCCACAGGTCATTTTGTACTGCACAGGATGTACAATATTATGATAACAGCCCCTATCTCATCATTATTTGTTTTGTTTTTATATTTTTCAGGTAAATAAAGTCTACAAGCATGATTCACTGACAGAAGATATCAACATTGTATTAGTCAGGATTATTCTTCTAGACACCAGTCAGGTACTGATGATTATAATTACCCTGGGTTATCCTAGCATCATTATCATATACAGTAAACCTAGATATTTTCGTTACTAGAAAATTTGGCAATTTTTACAGTCTGCAGCTAGTTCTCTCAGACTAATTTTAACTAATTACCAGATTGGTACATTGTGTTCATGTTTTAGTCACTACTTATTTTTTTATGTCTCTGTTTTCCAGCGAAATAAGTGAAAATAAGTCTCCAGCAAAAGTTTCCAGGTTTACTGTACATGCTACTGATGCAAAATTATTTTTCCATGGAAACAGTTTGAATCATGTGCTCCGTGATGAAGCACTGTGTTCTCGGAGCGCGTATTCCAGAGTTAATTAACATAAACCATGCTTACATACATGTATGTAACATGGCCAAAAAAACCTGACTGTAACATGGTGAAATCAAAATGACTTGATTTGAGCCTCGGTATACCATGAATCGTAAAATACCTGCAGTGTCTTTTAATAAACACAATTGATGTTATTTTACAGGATAGTTTGATTGTACTCAATAATCCATCCAAAAGTCTTGAAAATGTTTGTGTTTGGGCCAACTTTCAACAAAATAAAGACTCGGAAGACTCGGACAAACCGCACCATGATCACGCTATATTTCTTACAAGACAGATATTTGGTCCTGCAGGTGAGGTTATGAAAGGTGGGCTTGTATTGTCGCCTTTTTTATGTTTTTCTTTCACGGTATATTATTATCATTTATTTGATATATGGAGGTATAGTACAGGATCTTTTTTTCTTTACTTTAAACATTTTTCCATATAATTTTATTTAAAAGTACTTGGAGTTATTAAAATTGTCTTTTTCTGGCATAAGCTGAGTTTGTAATGATTTTGACATGTTCAAACTACTTATATAAAGCCATCATTGATAGTGTAATAAACGGTGATGCATCCCTTTTAGTATATGTCTATTTTTGTATTACGCCTGAAAACTAGGTTTGAGCTCTGCCCATGCGTCACCATTTTGGCCCTATATTACACTGGTAATTGAGGCTGTGGTTTTCTAAGATAGAGGCAAACTAAATATGTTGTAAGTTCTTCAATGTGGGAGATTACACAAGTGGGTGATAGCAGCTCCTCTGTTGTGTGCGATTCTAATCACCCTGTGATCAAGATAGTGTAAACAGTGGAAGTACTAAAACAGTACATTGCAAGTTTATGGAACTTGAACTCCCTACTGAGACTATAATTAAACCGACATCCTTTCATTAACTTATCACTGTTTTAGTTTGTGTCTATCTTTATAGTAAACTGAAGGCTCAGTTACCAGAGTCGTATCTAGAAGACCGGAAAAAAAGTACCCCTATAAACTCAGCATATGCCCTCTATCTAGTACTAGTAGAACAGACTGAAAAACAAGGAAAAACTTTGACAAAACTATTCACATTTTTTGCTATGTTGTCATCAGTAAACACATCTTTGAAATTAAAATACTTTATTAACCAAAATATCATCTTGTATGATCATGTTTTCAGTAATTATCTGTTTATCAGATATAGATCATAAATGTGTGTATCGTTTATATTCATATTTTGAGTATTAAAAGGTGTGATGAAATATATCGTCAATTATGGTGTCCCCCAATATAGTTTGTAGAAATAGAAAATAAGGGAATGTCAATTTTGTCAGTTTGTAATATGGGATTGATTTGCTATGTATTTAATCATGAACAGGGTATGCTCCAGTTACTGGCATGTGTCATCTTTTAAGGAGTTGTACATTGAATCAAGAGGATGGATTTGCCTCAGCATTTGTTGTAGCACACGAAACAGGACATGTGTAAGTCATTTTATCTTGTAGTAATAAAGTTACCTTATTGGAATCTAGTTTGGTGATACTCCTTGCTGGATGTTTACGTAGTATAGAACTTAATTAAAGTAGGAGACGGTGATTAGAAAGGGTTCGTATTTCAAGTCAGGTGAAAGGAAGAGAGTAGACATACTTAGCATGGAAGCATAATCACTGTGATACTTTCATGGATACAGCAAGTTGTGAGAACCATTTCACTGTCACTTTAAATAGGACAACTTTGCCATTACAGGAACACATACCATTGTAAAGTTTATCTTGTTCAATGTTTTATAATTAGTGTAACAATTTTGATTGTTTTAACAAAAATTTAAATGTAGTGTTGTTCTTCCTGACAATGTATGTTATTATGTGTTCCCTTCAAATACAGTTTAGGAATGGAACATGATGGCCATGGTAATACTTGCAAAGATGAGGCTGAGTCTGGGAGTATCATGGCACCTTTAGTCCAGGCTAACTTTAACAACTACTACTGGTCAGCATGCAGTAGGCAGGAAATATCAAAATATATTGAGTAAGTGTATACATCAACATTTTCTAACCACAATTAATGTGGAATGCATCTCAGAAATAAACTCTTTAAACTTTTTGCTGTTACTTTGTTTAAGAAAACTCCAACCTATTCTCAGTTAAAATATCTGGCGTCACTGTTCACTTTTTTGAAATAGTCGTCAAAATGTTAATAAAATTGAGTCGATATTTAGAATCCAATATGGCTGCCATAAAAGATTGGCTCTCATATGGCAAAATTTGGATCTAATAACTTCAATGCATGCAAGGTAAATCAGATAATATGGATAATTATATTCATGTTCATATTCATATTCATATTCACATTCGTATTCATTTATTGACTTATTCTTTAAAATAGAGAACATTGTCATATTATTATATGTTATTCCCCAATATTTGTCTTCGTTCAGCCAAGGAAAATATGAGTGACCTAAGGGGCCTTTGTCAATATGAGTTTGCTAGACAAGTAGTTACAAATCCTAGGTCACGAGTATTTCTGGCTGAATGAAGAAAAATATTGGAGAATAACATATACCAGTGGCAATTTTGAACATTTTGACTCATATTTGGAACACAGCAGAACCAGTGACATAAACACGTGTTGTCATGACATAGACATGAGTTGTCATGATGTAAAATGACTAGAGTATATATTCCATATTTTTTGTTCATCTTGGCTCATGCATGGTATAATGGTAATTATCTCCTCTTTTTTGTTTGTTTTCTCTTTTAGTTCATATACATGTTTAGATGACGATCCTTTTGAAGCTGAATGGCCTGAAGTAGAAGAATTGCCAGGTATGGAGTATTCTGCTGATGACCAGTGTCGTTTTGACTTCGGTGACGGATACATCAGATGCAGTGCTGTAAGTGTAAACCTAAATATTTTCACTACAAGAAAATTGTACGATTTTACAGTCTTCAGATAGTTCTTAAAAGACTAATTTTTACTAAATACCAGACTGGTACTTTGTGTTTATGTACAAGAAGGTATTTTTGTCACTCTTTATGTTTGCGTTTATTGTTTTCCAAAAGTATAAGTGAAAA
This sequence comes from Glandiceps talaboti, assembly GCF_964340395.1. Lineage (NCBI taxonomy): Eukaryota > Metazoa > Hemichordata > Enteropneusta > Spengelidae > Glandiceps > Glandiceps talaboti. The sequence continues at coordinate 7,142,836 of NC_135570.1, read as the reverse complement.
TTAGCAGGTTTAACAGAAAAGAAAAAGTTGAGTCAGATTTATTCCTGCAATTAGTACACTCGTATTGAGTACTGCTAGCAACTTAAAGGAAAAGTCCAGTCAGACTTATTTCTGTCTTTAGTATACTTGTGTTGATTGTTACTATCAACTTATTAGTAATTTTGGATGATAAAATAGCACTTTGATTATTTACACAACTTTGAAATTTCATAGAGCACAGCCCTACTGCACTTAAATGTGTTCTGCCATTCTGTGATTTCCTGCAAGGGTTTGTGGGAAAACCTTACAGGAAATGACATCAGAAGAGTTATCCAAACAAAAAAAAATTCTCTGCACAGTATTCTTATCATGATGATGGAGGCACAGAACTAGAACACGCTATCCGCAAATTGTGAATGAAATTTAATCTCTGAACATCTGTTTATATCAATTTGTCACAGAACCATCTCTTGAAATTTGGAAACAGGGTCATGATCAGAAGAATGTGATGTAATTAAATGTATAGTTTCTCACCAACACAATGTAGTGAAAAACGGAAGTCGCAATCAGACAATTTGGAGACATACAAGTTATGGTAATGGGTATAAACTTTACCAGCTGGATGTTACTTTGACTGGTTGTCAAACTTGTTATTAATAGTTACACCTTTGATCCGATTGATTTACAGATGGTAAGAATCAACATGTGTCAACAGTTGTGGTGCACTCACCCTGACAGTCCGTATCACTGTAAAACAAAGAAAGGACCTCCTTTGGATGGCACGAGCTGCGGCAGTGGAATGGTAAGCAATATGCCATAGATCTGAGGTTGACCTTTTTCAGTTTCACGTTTCCCATCTTGGTGCCTGGAAAAATTATGGATCAGTTGGTTGGTTTGCACCATCATGCATACATATATTTACACATTTGACTGTTGAAGTCATGATAGTTAACATGTTACACTGACTGGCTTGGAATCTGCAACTTTCAGGTTTGTCACTTTGAACCTTTTTGCTGCCATTTCTGTCTGAATGGCTAAAATCCTTGGGCACGATTTGAACCACAAGTTGTGACTCAGTTAACGTAGCTGTATAATTGGGGACCTGGTAGGATAGAGGTTGCAATGTGAATGCTCATCTTATAGCGGCTACAGTGGATTGTCTGCTCCCAAGTGAGTTGAGAAAGTGTAATGGCGATTGTGCTTTTATAGGTACATACCTGCAGTATGGGAAAGCGATATATAAAAACTAACATTGTTATTTTTCTTCATGATAATTCCACAAATGCATTTATTTCTTGATATTTCCAACCTACTTGCAGCATTATATATTTTCATGTTTATATTTTTTTTCATTTCTTTATTTTTAAATCTCGTCTCCAATCTCTCAAAAGATAATATAGTTATGATTTTACAATAATTGAGGTGTTTTTTCTGTTTGTCTTTATAGTATTGTATGAATGGTGCTTGCGTTGTATCTAATGTTAAAACAACCCATGGTGGGTGGAGTGAGTGGGGACCATATAATAAGTGTTCTAGGTCATGTGGTATTGGTGCTCAAATGAGGATAAGGGAATGCAACAATCCAAAGTAAGTATAAATCTCTCTGTAGGATATTTTGATGACTTTTTTTGATCAAAATTTCAGAACAGAGTTCATGTTCATACACAAGTTCTCTTCTTCCACTATTGATTGAGAAACAGACATGTTTTGAACAAATCACTTGTCCTTCTTCGGTGTCTGATTGGATCTGAGCATTCTCGCAAACCAGAGTGCATATTTCTACTGAAGCAACGAAATATGGCAGGTATATTCAGGATGGTGTTGTAATGAGGCCTGTGGTTTACAACATTGGGGTCTGACAGAATAGTCCAATTAGACGACTAAGTTACATCCTGATGAAGTCTTCATTGATTTGCTCCAAACATGTATGTTTCCTAATCAAACTTGAAGAAGATAACTTGTGCATGAATAATTATAAACACTTTCACGATTAACATATATAGTGTTATAAGAATTTATATTATTTACCGGTAATTACTTGCATTGGTACATCGCTGCTATACAGCCGAACCAGGGGTAATAATTGTAAAGCGCTTTGAGCATGGAGTGGGAAAGCGCTATATAAAAACCAACATTATTATTATTATTGGTAGTGGTATTGATATTTGCGCTAAAGTGCAATACCTAAACATATTATTGTATTACCTGTTTACAAACAAGTGTATGATAATGCCAGGTTCTATTTTCACAATATTTGTTGTTTTTGAAAAAAATAGTATGCGATAATATATCCGAACTCCATAACATGTGATTTCAATCGGCGAATGTTTGATACCAAATTAGTTGAAATAAGTTATGTATCAAAATTGAATTTGCAAAGTTTAACTTTTTATACAAATGGTTGCTTTTCTCATGTTAACATTCAGTGTAGTTTAAAAACTGTCAGGAAACATTTCATGTGTCATTTTGGAATAAGATACTTGAATTTATTGTGTTTGTGAAACATATTTTGCTATTTTTTATATATTTACTCTCATTCATTTATAAATTGATTTTTTTCATTTTATTCATAGACCAACAAATGGTGGTGATGAATGTAAGGGACAGAATGTAGAATTCCGTCTTTGCAGTACAGAGGTGAGAAGTCTGTCAACGATTTCACTGCAGCATACTAATTTGTATATTTAGTTTATTTATTGTTTTACATAATTAATTGATTGATTGATTGACTCACTCATTCACTCGCTCCCTCGCTCACCCACTCACCCACTCACTCACTCACTCACTCACTCACTCACTCACTCACTCACTCACTCACTCACTCACTCACTCACTTACTCACTCACCCACACAACCACACACCTACCCACCCACCCACCCACTCACTCACTCACTCACTCACTCACTCACTCACTCACTCACTTAGCCATAATTGTAACTATTACATTTATTAGATTCTCTGTCTCTCATGCTGGTGTACTATTGTTACGTATTGTTTTGTCAAATGGTGATTATTTTGGTCTTAATGTTTGTAGGATTGTCCGGAGCCTTCCGTGGACTTCAGAGCTGTACAGTGTGAAAGTAATTACAAGAACTGGCGATACAAGGATAGAAAACATACCTGGCTACCTCATGAAAATAAGAATAGTAAGTTTTGTCTCCCCCCCCATATTATGTCTGATTTTATCTCAATCCCCGATGTTATGTCTCACTACAACTGCTGACATCAGATTGTCGACGAATGGAACCTCTTACAATCAGGGAAAGTAAACAAATGAATTGGATTAATAACACTTGGCACAGCATGTTAGAACAGCAGAGACTTGTATTACATTTCATGGTTTGATATGAACAGTTTTATGGCCTCTTTATGTGAACTGAACTATTACATAAAGTGGCCATAAAACTGTTCTTATCAAATGATGAAATGTAATACAAGTTAAGTCTCTGCTGTTCCAACATGCTGTGCCAAGTGTTATTAATCCAATTCATTTGTTTACTTTCCCTGTTTGTAAAAGGTTCCATTTATCAACAATCTGATGTCAGCAGTTGTACTTAGACTTAATCAGGGTTTTTCTTCTTCTGTTTTTATGAATTCAAAATTGTGTAATACTCAAATCTCTAATTTGCTGACTTTACATTTCAGATTCTTTACAATGCAAATTAACTTGTATATCGGAGGAGACTTTGGACTTAGTTGTATCTAGTTATAATGTTAAAGATGGAACCAGGTGTTCATATGATGATCCGTCTAATATATGCGTACAAGGACAATGCCAGGTGGGTAGCACTGAGAGCTGATTGGTCAGTTTGTTTTGATTCTTTTGTTTATCAAGTTTTGTTTTCTAATTTGCAATTAAACATTTCAGAACAAAAACTGTTGCAAATTGATTGTGATATTACAGGTTTTTTTTTCAAAATGTAGCAATTTGAAGTTTTTAGAAATGTCGTAAATTCAATTTTTGATTGCAGTGTTGTGGGAATTGTGTTTTCTTTTACAATTGTAGCGAATTAGCTTTGTAAATGTAGTGGATGAAATGTTTTGAGGTAGCTTTTAGGTGAATTTTATGATATTTGTGAAAATATGTCTAATTTTTTTTATTCTGTAGTTTTTTCGTAATGTAGCAAATTAAATAGTTTTACAAAAATGTAGCTAATTGAATTTATATGTTACAGTTTTATAATGTTGGAAATTAAATACAGTTTTGTAAAGATGTAGCAAATTTGTATATTAGTTTATAGTAATGTAACAAATTGAATGCAAAATTGTAACAAATTGAATGCAAAATTGTAACTAATTGAATTTATATTGCAGTTAGTGGAATGTAGGAAATGAAATACAGTTTTGTAAAATGTAACAAATTAGATTTTGTGATATTGCAGTTTTATACACAGTGCAGCAAATTAAGCAAGTATTTATTATTGTTTCAGACTGTTGGATGTGATAAACAACTTGGTTCTTCACAAACGGAAGACAGTTGTGGCATTTGTGGAGGTGACAATTCACAGTGTGAAAATGTAAGAGATGTCTTCCACAAAGTTCCTAGAAAAAGTAAGTAGCATGATAAATATTAATTATTTGTTGTTAGTGGATGCGGCAAGTTATTTTAACTGTTTTCTGATAGTTATTTCTGACATCAAAAATTCTACAAAATCATGTGGTTGCAGCAAAATTTTTCATTGAATCTTTCCAGGTTTTCAGTGAGAAATGGTGATGCGTGTACATTAATTTTGATCTGTTAAAGGCCCATGATTCAGTACCAGGTGCTCACATTTAGTGCTATATTTTCAATGGAGCTACAAAGATTAAATAGAATCGTGTACATTGTTATTTTCTGCTGTAGTTTCAATGGTTGAAAGAATCACCCTCAGAGAAAATTACAAGTACTTTTATAAATACCCTGAGTATATCACACTATCACTTGGTGTAAGTTTTGATTCATTCTTCTTCTTCAATAAGAGTATTCCAGTTGTTAACCATGAATCAAATGTTTTCTTTTGTGCAGAATTTCAGAGAATTGTTATGCTTCCGAGAGGGGCTCGTCATATTGATGTTTATGAAACCAGCCCATCGGCTCATTTGCTTGGTAAGTCTTTTTGTATATGGTATTGTATTGTATTGTATTGTATTGTATTGTATTGTATTGTATTGTATTGTATTGTATTGTATTGTATTGTATTGTATTGTATTGTATTGTATTGTATGGCATGGCATGGTATTGTATTGTATTGTATTGTATTGTATTGTATGGCATGGTATTGTATTGTATTGTATTGTATTGTATTGTATTGTATTGTATCATATTGAATGGTATTATATTGTATGGTATTGCATTGTGTTGTATGGTATCGTATTGTATTATTGTATGGTATTGTATTGTATTGTATTGTATAGCATAGCATTGTATTGTATTGTATCATATTAAATGGTATTGTATTGTATGGTATTGCATTGTGTTGTATTGTATCATATTGTATGGTATGGTATGGTATCAATATCGTATCATATCGTATGGTATCATTTTGTATTGTATTGTATGTTATTGTATCATATTGTATAGTACCTTTTTAGATTACTAATGCGTTGTGATGTTACTTGCATTGTGTAATGTTAAAATCAATGTGAACTTCAAGTAAATTCTACAAAATAAATAAAACTAAATGTTTGTGTTTCCAGCTGTTAAAGAGAAAAGAACTGGGCATTACCTTTTCAAAAGTGAAGGTGAAGTTGATGATGGAAAAGAATTCTTTGTATCGGGTACAATGTTTCATTACTCATTGACCAATAACAGCGAACGTCTTATAGGAAGAGGGCCGTTGCTAGACGATGTAGCGATATTGGTGAGTCACAACTCTCTTGTTTATGTCTCATATTTAGAGTACAACCGAACCAACGACAGTAGATTTTACGATTCCAAGATACATTCCGTGTGATGATTTCGTTTATTTTGTTACATTTGGTCGCCATGGCATTAATGTGCTCAATTTTAGTCTACATAAAAAGGTGAAACCAAGAAAAAAATGTAAAAATATTAACCCGTATATATCTATGAGTGAAAAAATATCCATAGAGGGCGCTGTTCATAATCTTAGAAGTGTAAGTTGATCATATTAAAGCCTGTTTAATAATTTCAGTGTAAGATAAATGTCTATCAAAGAGGACAATAACGTTTCTATGGTTACAGGTCCAGTCCAAAGCAGACCCTGAAGACAAAGTTGAAATCCAAGTGAGCTACAAATATGTTGTGAAGAAGAGTCAAGTGAAGAATGCTAGAATTAGTAGCAACCAGATCCCTGGGGCTAATGATAGGTTTCATCTTGTAGACGGATGGTCAGAATGTAGTAAAGAATGTGGTGGAGGTAGGTAACTGTAGTCTTTATATCAAACTCTACTTGGGGGGGGGGGGGGGTCAAGTTAGGTGGGAGGAGGGATACCAGAAATACTTTGCTTCCATAGAATATGGAGATGGGCAATTTCTATCTTTCCACATACACATCAAAAACTAATTTGTGTTTTAATTTAATTTGTTTTTGTTTTTGTTTTTTGGGTTAAATGTAATTAGTGGTTGGAGGGAGGGAGGGGACGTGGTGGTTGGAGGGAGAGAGAGAGGGACAAGCTAAATTATTGTTCCCATACCCTCAGAGGAATAATAATTTCTTTAGCTGACCTGATGATTTTGATAGTACGCTGTCATAACCCAATACCTATATATAGTCACAATTTTAAATAAGATAAATTTTTTTACTTTCAGGTTATGAATACTACAGATTCTCTTGTCAAAGGAAGTTAGACGGTAAAGTTGTCAATAAAAGAATGTGTAAGCAAGATTTCCAACCCCAAAATGTGAAGAGGAGATGTAACACACAACCATGTGAAAGGGCAAGGTATGATGATAATTAATAACAAGTTTGCTCAATATCTTCTCTAGCACTGAAGTTAGTTACTGGTTTTTATTGTATGGAACTTTAGTCGTTAAAGTCGGAACACCACTTCAGGAAATTATGACCTTTCGTTATGTTCTGGAATCATGTCATGATTTGTCATTACTTTTTTTTTTTTTTTTTTTTTTTTTTTTTTAATTTTTTTTTTCTTATTCTTTGTCATTACTTACATTACAAGCAATTCTGCAATAGCTTTTTAGCTCATGCTAATTGGTCAAAATAGAACAAGAAGGTTTACTTATTTTCAAGCACACCTATATAGTAATTAATGCATGTGAAGTCTGTGGAGCAGAAGTTATAGTGTCAACCAAGAAATAAAGAAATGCATAATCAGTCAATTTGAAAGTCAGAAAACATGACAGATAATCTTAAAGACAACTAATACATACACCTTTCCTTGTTGTAGTTATGACTGGAAGGTTGATGAATGGGAATACTGTTCTAAGACGTGTGGGAATGCTGGAATGCAAATAAGAACTGTTAACTGTATGAAAACACAGAATGGAAGAACCACATCAGTACACCATCGTCACTGTGATGGCGAAAAACCTAACAACCGACAAACCTGTAACAGACAACCATGTCCTGCATACTGGCAAACATCAGAGTGGTCAGAGGTGAGGATCTTCAATTTTTTTGCAACAGCGCCCCCAGTGGTAGATAATCTGTATTGGTATTCAGCATACTTTAGGGATGACATCACCCAGTACTATATGTAAATTTATCATATTTACCATAATCTGTATCATAATTTGTTTTTGTCAAGACAAAGAGAGCATAGTTTTAAATGTGATGTCATTTCCTGCAATGATTTCCCATAAACCCTTGCTGGAAATCCCCAAATGGCCAAACACATGTAAAGAGCAGTAGAGCCTCTTTACAAAATCTCAGAAGTTCAAGAAGTTACAGAGGTGCTGTTTCATAACCCAGGATATGATAGTGGAATGATAGTTATGTTGAAAGCAGTAATCAATACAAGTGTACTAAAGGCAAAAAATAAGTCTGATTGGACTTTTCCTTTCAAGCTGCATTGAATTGGTCATCAAACACCTTAGGAACCATATACTTTCTATTCCTGTATACTGTTTGACACATTCGTTCTTCCATCATCCTTATCAAACAGTGTTCAAAGACGTGTGGAGGTGGGACGCAGAGAAGACAGGTAGTGTGTGGTGACCCAAGTAAATCAGTTGACTGGATTTGTGACTACGAGAGGCCGGAAGATATACAGTCTTGTGACATGGGACCATGTGGAGGTAAGCAGATAAGCACCATCTAGTGGCAGTTAATAGCGCCCTCTAGTGGCAGTTAATAGCGCCCTCTAGTGACAGTTAATGAATCTCATAGATCAGTTATTGGAAAGTTCTAAGATTATATAACCTTCAGCCACAGTTGAATGTACCTATCCTAGGCTGTACAAATCACTGTATACCATCAGCATCTATGCATGGACTTCTGTTTCCATTCATAGTTGAATTGTTTTCTATTTAAACTTATTATCAGCTACAACCAAATTCGGTTTGTCATAAAACAGAACCGTTCAAATATAATCGTAAAAATCAGAAGGAAATTTCAAATTTGTCCAAAAAAGTGGTATTTATATCCTTGCTTCCTTTTAATGTCATAAAAATAGTACTAGTCAGAGGTCACGTTAATGCATTATTTGTGTGTATTTGATGCCATATTTGAAACTGGGGATGTGATTTTTTGAATGTAAGTGTCACTGGGGATGAATGGGGTTGTGTGTTAGCAAGCATGTAGTCATCATTGCATTGTAAAAGAAGACAGTTATGCAGAGTTCTGCATTGAAACCAGTGTCAAAATGTCTTCATCCAGCATGACCTACGATAATTTGAATATTACATATGTGCTACGTTGCCATCCCGAATATTTTATCGACAGTTTACAGGTAATTACAGTGAATTTTGTCATCTGTTTTATTTCCAGAAGAAGAAAACCATTGCCTTGGTGACCAGTCCATCTTCTGTAGTCTGGATGTTCTCAGCGTTTACTGCTCTCTTCCCGGTTACAGCAAACTGTGCTGTCGAACATGTAATGACGTCTCATCTACAAACTCTCCAGCTCAGTGAAGTTCAAAAAGTACATTTTATATAGAGTAAAAAAAAAGACCTCCTACACTGAAATATTCCCTGGCTGTATATATTGGAATACCCAGGATTTGACGGATAAGTCAACTGAGCGTTTTGCCAGAGAACTTTGTATCAGTCATAACGATTGGCTGATGACTTATCACATGACCATGAGGCTCACTTGTCATTGGTTTACAGATCTTCAGATTGTTCTTGTAGTGTTGTCCACTGGATTTGCTACAGATAGACAGTGCATTTTGATTGGCTGAAACCACAGATACTGAGGACAGATTACAGTTTGAAACCACAAATACTGGCATTTGATTGGCTGAAACTACATAATGTGATATTTGATTGGATGAACATACACACTGTGACATTCGATTGGCTGAAACTTCAAATGCTCTCACTGAACTTGAACCTGAGGGAAGCCATGTACTTAAATGCACTATTCTATGTGAACAGGTTGACGAATAAGCAAATACATATGGACATTATATTTATACTGTAAGAAGTATCAACCTAAGACACTTCATAAGTATATTTTTCCTAAGTTACTTCTTTTTCCTCTGGCTATAATCTTGCAGAGTAAAACAAATATAAAACAGTTTTGTAATATGAACTTATATATATCCACACAGAATGCTCCTCATCTATGATATTTATTTGCAGGAAAGTGTCAAGACAGGGTCATGTGTATCATATGGTCTGTAGAGGGCGGTGTTACACTTTTTTCTTGACTTTGGTCAAACAAACACAAAGACTGTTCTCAACATAATGTGAGAGCTTAACTTGATTAGTAATCCAATATCTCACATCGCGGTTTCAAGAGTTATGGATGGTTGAGGAAAAAATTGTCATTTTGTGCTGACAAAATATAGTGTTTGTTTTCAAGTACCTTGACAATCTGTCTCTTCCTCCAGACATCAAAATGCAAGTCATTTTTTGATAATTTGCATACTGACCATTGACTTTATATTGGATTTTGAACAGGATGTTATGGCGGCCATTTTGAATCAATATGCAAATATCTTTGGTGCTATTTGCATACCAGTAATGCACTTTCTGGACCCTGATTTTTTATACTGGATTTTGAACAGGGTGACAGGTGGCTATTTTGAATCAAATGCAAGTAACATTGAGAAAACTTGCATACTGACTCTTGATTTTATACTGGAATTTGAAGAAGGTGTTTTGCAAATATCTTTGGAACTATTTGCATACCAGTAATGGGTTTGAAGAGGGTGTTTAAATGGCCATTTTTAATCAATATGCGAGTACTGGTGGAACTATTTGCATACCAGTAATGACCTCTGACACCTTATACTCAATCTTGAAAAGGCAATTTTAAGTTCTTGTGTCTAAACTATTTATCTAAACTATCTAAAAATTCTTCATTTTGTTCTATTCTGAAAGTGCTGGGTTACGTACCGGGTTACGTATCACTCAAAATATGAACAATCATCAGTATATGCAAATCAGATTTGTGTGTAGTAAACCTAATCCTTGATAGTGGTCTAAACACGAGCTGTTCCCATTGGCTCAAATATGCCGACATTGTAAATAGTGCATTTTAGTATAAAGTAGTAATGTTAGTTGCCATGGTAACCTTAGAAATAGAATCATTAAGTTAGTAAATTGTTAGCAGTAACCCCTGAGTTTTTTTATCAACTCTGAAAGAAATGCTAGCTAGCTTTTGTTGATGTACGTGAACTGCAAAGAATGCTTACAGATTTCAGACTACCATGTAAAAATTGGGTCAAAACCAGCTCAGGAATTACAACATTTTAGGAACAATAATCAGGACTCAAGATACAATGAATTGTAACATTATGGCACAAGTGTCTACAACTGTAGCAAACAGGAAGTGATACATTGGAACTAATCAGTTATCAGAATTTGCATCATTCTAAGAAATCAAATCATCAGGACTTGCTACATTGTATTAGCCAAAGCTTTATTTTACCTTAACTTGCTACATTCTAACAAAATAATTGCAACACCAGAAATCGCTACATTGTAGCAATGGTCTTCATAATTAAATACTGCTACATTGTAACAAACCCCATGCACAAAAGGCATTGCAACAATGTAGCACATTACATCATAACCATGCAAATCAGGGTAGCAAAGCTCATTGGTTGTTGTTTTTTGATTGACAGGGTTTGTGAAGTACATAGCCACACCTAAAATTAGAAGAATTTTTAACTTCATTTGTGAGAGAATTTAGAAATGGAGGAAAACAAATTGTGCCAGTTGAATTTTTTACAAATGTCCACAACAAAACAATGCCACATTGATTATACAGTCTGCTTGAGATTTGGATACTTCTAGAAACCAGAAATGTCTGAAAAATAAAGGATTTTTGATTGATATCCAGTTAATCACTAAATTATCGCGATTTTCTGATAATGAGTGTTTTCATTTTATTCTCCATATTGAACGATGCAGCGTTAGATACCCTGCACAAACCTCTTTCCCTCCATAATGAACTGACCCAACTGTCAATGGTTTCATCTGAATTATGATTTGGGAAAGGTTTATATTGTATCTGTTTGAAGATACTAGTATTTTATTGGCTTAAGATTTCAACTTGGCTGTTTTTCTTTTTTTGTATCTGTTTTGTTTTTAAAAATTCAAAGAATTACGCATTAGATGTAGACTGTATATATTACCTTAGTTTTATATAGACCTATTGACAATCTTACCACTAACTGTTACCATGGAAACCCCATTTTATTAAAAATACTGCACTTGAGTACATTTTATGACTGCTTAAAATCAGTTGTCATGGTAATTTAGTGATCCTATATATATATAGATATTGTAGTTATGTACAATTTACGGATGATGTAAACTTGTACTCCAGTTTTTTTCAAAAAATGAATTTTTTTTTCAGTGTATTTTATGTGACTGCCATTTCTTTTTCATCTAGTGATCATATTATCAGGATTTTTTGACCCATTTTCTACGTGTAAAGATATATATGACATAACGATTTTTTCCCCCTAATTAATCCCTCGTTAACTTATTATATAAGTTTTATTTTACTTTTTTTATGCATATCCATTCCTTTGTGTTACACTTGCTTTTCACTGTACAGTTCTTTTACCCATAATGCTGTGTGAATCACACTTGAAGTTGTAAAATTATTATGAGATGACTCACAGTTGAGGGTGAAATAAAACTTTTAAAGCGACTCCCCTATGTTATCTTGGTTGTGTTTTTTTTAGCACAGCTGAACTAAGGTTCACTTGTGTTTTAGTCATGCTGTGTGTCATGGTGTGTGTGTGTGTGTGTGTGTGTGTGTGTGTGTGTGTGTGTGTGTGTGTGCGTGCGCGCGCATGTGTGTGTTTAAGTGCGTAAGCGAGCGCGTGCGTGCGTACGGAGGCATGCACGCACGTACGTGTGCATGTATGTATGTATGTATGTTTGTATGTATGTATGTATGTATGTATGTATGTATGTATGTATGTATGTATGTGTGTGTGTGTGTGTGTGTGTATGTATGTATGTATGTATGTATGTATGTATGTATGTATGTATGTATGTATGTATGTATGTATGTATGTATGTATGTATGTATGTATGTTTATTGTTTATTGACCTGGGGTCAACGAAATTAGGTTCACCGATCAGAGTCGTTGACGAGATATGGAAACTCAGAAGCATGTTTCCTCGCATATAAGTATCAATTAAATAGTAAATTAGCATAATATGTTCAACAGATGGCTGGAAAGTTGATGAACAACTTGATTGAATTTGCATATACTATTAAGGGCACCTGGTTTGCCCTCGTGATGACCCTACACTGTTGCTGTAGTATGCTGTTGGATTCATGTATGTATGGGGAAGTTCTGAACTCTGTTATTGCTTGGAAACTCAACGTTTTGCCGGGACTGTGAATAATGCATTGTGTGGAACTGAGCATTGCATCAGTGAATGATCGTCAGCATCGTCTACGATTTGTGTGAGCTGCAGTATACAGTGTGTCCCAAGTCTGCACTTCGATACAAGACAAAAGAGACATTACATTGAACATTGTGAGTAGTTTTATTACAACCAGCCATCACTAATTTTCAAGTGTACTCTAAATGTATTGATTCAAAGCATTTTTTCGTACAAGCAATTTCGGGGGTTATGCCCTCAACGGCAAGAGGTTGAGTAACCTTGACTGTACACATATCTCTTAGACATGGCAATCATTGAAACACGACACTGAGGGCGTTATCATTCATTCTGACGACGTTGTATTCGTAGAAATCAACGAGTTTGACGTGTCACAACTTGACACAAGTATCATTCCGAGTAAAATACCTGCGGTAGCTTCCGAGTACTAAAAATCTATTCCTGCTGAGTCAACATTCCTTAACTTACACCGCGTCACAAAACTTATTGTTTACGCCTACCTAGACAGCACAGAGATGAATACAGCACTTCTAAAATTTATTTATCAAACCGGTTCTGCGAGCCGGTTCTGCGTAATTTCACTGACCACTGGGTTATCGCTATCCCTCTGTAAGTCTGAGTGTTAGCTACAGGGTGCATCCAAGGTACATCGCGTTAGCAATCCGTTAGGTAGCATTTCTTCTTGAACGACTAACGTTACGGTACTTTAACACAACGCAAGCTAACGGTTTGTTTTTGAACTTCTTATGCTTCTTATTGTTCATGGGTTAGCGCTCAGATTATTTTTTACCACCTACAATTACTTGCGATTTCTAAGAAACATCAAGTTAATCTTGTGACTTAAAGGGTATCTTTATTGATCTTTGTTATGGACTATTGCATTATGGGAGTCAACAGATATAACATATTCGTGGTTACACAATAAGTAAGCTTTTGCCCTCATTCTTTGAAATTGCAAGTAAAAAAAATTATTGTAGGTGGTGTATCATCACAAAACGGCTCTGAAAATGTCTTTATTCCCTTGAGTGGTGTGTTTCCTTTAAAGGTACGTACATGTCACATTGGATCGCCCCGTTAATTTGGAGAGGGGGGGGGGGGTTGAATGCGCCCTCAACGTCAACTTTCAGCCTCTCCATATGTGTCAAGCCTTGAAATTTACTTGAACCGAAGTGCACTGACTGTACATTAATCTGAATCCATGCAAATTAACTCACCCGAAAAATAAAGTTAGGACTTTAAATCTATAATATGTCGTTTACATTAGTCGAGAATGTGGTGGTTTCGAATCTCTTCTCACATCTAGCTAACTGAGGTCGTGAGATGAAATTTCAAATTCAAACGAAGCCATTCACACAGTAATTTATTAAGCATTCACAGAATTCTACCCAATAATAAACTAGCGTTTATTGTTGACAGTTACATAACTGTTTACATCATTCTAACATTTTGGAGTTTACATTTGCATTAAACGTCTGGTTCTTGATTTCTGATTGCACCAGACGGATTGAAGGGATTCGAAGTCATGGATAGCACCTAGACTAGGTTCATAACATGGTTTCGTATGTGCATAGAACTATATCAAATTGGAAATTGGAAATTTAAAATATAGTTGAAGTGAACTTATGGAAGGAAAGACTATAACAGAGGCTAAATATGCTTGCAATAACGAAACCGGTTCGTTCAGTTTATTGAAGAACTTGACAAGAAGATATTCTACAGTTTTGAACTGCTTGTAAAGTTAAGAACACCACCAAAACCCCATCTTGAGATATGAAAGCATTATAAAAGATATATATGACCAACGAGAAATTTGCGACGAGAGTAAAGTAATCAGGAGATGTAAGATTTTCTTTTGGGATAAAAGATTCAGATTCGTATACATTTGTATAAGTGCATTGCGCATACTTCACACGCATTGTATAACATAACATGACAGTAAGATGGTATATCTTAGCCCAGAAACCAGCGATGTACGAATGAATATTCAACATTCCATTGGATAACGATTGGTCGCCCAGTTATCGCGTGACTTCAAACGAGACTCTCGTCAAATAGAACGCTCTACATCGGTCCCCATTTTACTATTGGACTGAACGCATCCTCACTCACCAGTTCCAACCAAATGGTTTGAACATTGATTGATCGATGGAAGACATTAAAAAACTCTACACGGAGCTTGAATTTGAACATAGGATAGTCAGTATATGATAAAGATGTCTTACAACCCGTGCCCTTTTGCGGTTACTATAGCATACACGTTATCTATAATGATAATATTTTATGAAAGTAAAGAGAAATTAAATGACACTCTTGCTATAATACGAATAGTCTAAAAAATTAAAAAGAAAAAATTCTCAAAATCAAAATGGCCGCCTTACAGTATACTTAGTTGCAAAGTATAAGTTTGAATACAAACAAACAAACAAACAAACAAACAAACAAACAAACAAACAAACAGCACATTAAAGAGATTCGACCTGGCCAGAGTTAAGGTCGGACATGTATGTGAAAACGTATTGTATACTCCATGAATATAATTAAGTTTGGTCAGTATGCTAAAGGCTCAATGATTCATTCCAATTAGTCTCTATCGAAGTCTCAATACCCTTAGTAATACATTTATATAGCACTGATGTCAATGAAAAAAAGACAATTTCTTTCTTTTTTGCACGAACTTATGGGAAACCATTGTGAGAAATCAGAATGTCTTTCGATCTTTAGAATATTACAACGGAGTATCGGTGAAACCAATGTGATTTGTTGGCTCAGATTTGATACAAGTTGTACAAGTAATATCAACACAAGTCTAGAGAGTATTTCTAATAATATAATAATATGATGTTAATATATGCAAGAATTGGCGAGACTGGAGAACAGCGGACCCAGTATGCAGCCATTAACTATATAATCGGTTATTAATATGTGCCCTGGAGCGAGAAGGATGTAACTTCTGTGTGAAAGAATGGGAATGTTAAATACTCCTTTCTATGGGTCATCATCGATGCCTTAACAGCAGAAGAGGTTGTGTGGAATAAAAAAAACACAGTGGTAGGAGATACTCGCGAAGAGTGACTTAGATAGGGAGATGTTAGAATTTGAAGACTTTGGAGACGGTTGTAGCACCGAACAGTGTCTTTCTTTTGATTATAAAACATATTTTATCGTGCAGGTGTTACTACCACTGGGTCAACTGTTCTTAAGTCAAGGAATCTAAATGTTAGAAGATAGTAGTATACATGTAGCATATGTTGGCATTATTGTCAGTTTGATGCACAATTTGACAGCTAAGAATGGTTTGATGCGTAATTATGCATAGAGCAATGGAAAACTAATTTGGGTTTTCATTTTGTGTACCATTTGGGTAATAGTGTAGTATCAAAATTATGTCAACATCCGTCTTTTTTGTTTTTTTCTGGGAAGCTCTCAAAATGATGTATACACGTCTTCTAGTTCTTCTGGGAAGCGTTCAGCATAGCGCTCTTCGACAACTTCATTAAATGTTACAGACTTCTTCTTCGATTCATCGGTGTTTACTTCATCCTTTCCATCAGCACTGACATCCGAAGTAACATCATCATCATTTTCATCTTTCTCACCACCAGCATACAGATGTTGGTATTGGGTACTCGGGGTACGCTCTGGAATCTGATAACCATCGGTCGTTGTTTGTCCAATATGTTCGTCATCTTTGGTGGGGGAAAATGTAGCTGGAGGTGGTGGCGGCGGAGGACTCTGAGGTGGTGGCGGCGGAGGACTCTGAGGTGGTGGTGGTGGTGGTGGTGGTGGTGGTGGGGGATGGAGGGGTGGCGGCGGCAGATTTTCTGAGGAAGTCATGATTGGGGCAGGAGTATCATATTTCACCTTCGGTTTTTTCTTGACTTCTGCGTACATAGGTTCGGCGGGTGTCGAGGTTGGAGGGGGAGGAGGGTGAGAAGAAGACGATGAAGCAGCTGTCATCGGAGTATTCACATAGTTTGCACTTGACCTGGGCTTTTTCAACACTTCATACCCTTGATCATCATTCTTTAGTCCTGTGCCTTGGCTTTCTGCTGCCGGTGGGGGCGGTAGCGATGGTGGAGGATGCAGAGGAGGGTATGCTGTTGGTGACTTTACAGGGGCAACCATTTCGATATTAACTTCATTTGACGAAATCGGGTCTGCCTTTTCCTTTGCTTCCTTGGGCTTCACAGGGACAGCAGACACAGGAGGTATCGTTTCTACAGTCGCCGGTTCTTCATCTACTTTGGAGTTCCTGAGAGTGCTGTAGTAGTTTTCGTCATCTTCAACATACCCTAAGTTGTCAATTGCGATTGGGTCAATACCCTCCAAAGCAGTAAGTGTACCCATGTACGACCAGTCATCACCGACATCAGAGGGCTCTTGGAAGACATCCATAGAGAGTTCCTAGAAATAGAACAGAATGTTTTGTTCTTATAAATACAATCTGAGTTAGTATAAATATTATCTATCAAGTCTTATTCACACCGTTTTGTCTTTTACGGTTATCCTTCCACACCAGTGTTCTAGTAGATCTCACACCCGCTTTCACTAAATCCAAGGAGGAGGCAGTATGCTTATTTTATCAACACAGTTGC
>NC_135570.1:7105321-7117821 GCF_964340395.1 Glandiceps talaboti | reverse complement strand
TGAGGTTCTACTCAGGCCATCAACGTACTTGAAGACTTGATGTCTGATATGTATATCACTATACTAAATCTTTGTCCCTAGTAAAGATGACTGGCAGCAACAAGAAATTGAAAGAATAGAAAGTATATTTAAGGTTATTCAAAGTCGACCAAATATTCTATATAATATGGTAGGATATATGTGATAATAGTCTAGAGGCTATCCGTGGCTTGGATTCAGTTCTCACGTCTAGTTCAATGAGGTCCTGAGATAAAATCTAAAAATCAGACACAGGCACCCACAAAGTCATTAAAATTATGTTGTTGTTAATTAATCACAGAATTCTACCCAATGATAAGTTAGGGTTTATTGGGGTCATTTACATAATGTCCAAATATGGCACATTTGTCAGCTCAGAACGCTACTTATACACTGTTTTATACATTATTCTAACAGTTGGTGGTTTACTCATTTGCAGGAACGAATGTTGGTTCATTCTCATTAAGCTAGACCGGGTGAAGAGAGATTGAAGCCACAGATAACATCTTGACTAATAAGATTATGATGAAGGAATTGTAGATAGAAGTGGAGATGACAACAGGAAAATACACAAGATAGTGAATATTGCAGCCACTTACAGGTGAGTCAGAAAATTCACCATATTTAAAACTATAAAAACGACAAACAACATAGTTACACAAAAAACCACTAAAAATATGGTTGAACAGAAAGCTGCCAAATTTACATGATGGACAAGTTAATTAACTCTTACACTTGGACACATTGAGATTATACACATCAAATTCACTTCCAGTGCTATTTACATAGTTAAAAACTCTTGCAGTGTGGCTTACAAAACCTTGTTCTGTAACATTGGCCCCACTGTATGGTACATGTACAATTATAGAGCTGGGATGATTGGGCCACCCTCGTACGACTTTAATTACCCATCCA
This sequence comes from Glandiceps talaboti, assembly GCF_964340395.1. Taxonomy (NCBI): domain Eukaryota; kingdom Metazoa; phylum Hemichordata; class Enteropneusta; family Spengelidae; genus Glandiceps; species Glandiceps talaboti. Next base: position 7,116,888 of record NC_135570.1, on the reverse strand, counting down.
GTCGAAACGGGCGACAGGGGCGGGGATTGAACCTGTACATGTTCCAAGTCGGTAACTCTATAACCGTTCTATCGTCACGACGCCACTTGAAAATAACTTAAAGACAACATACAGCTAGAAATGAGAAACTCACCACATTCTTTGATCGCTACTGCATCATATATATCAAGAGTAGCAATAACAACACAGACATAACTGTCCTTCTCTTCTCTGTCGAGTGTTACACCTTCGTTAAACTTATTGCATATTTCGAGTATACTTCCATTGCAGTGCATGGGGTCAGGGACTTTGCCTTCATAGTCCAAGTAAAAACTCTCTAATTTTTGTGAGATACAAAACAGAACAAATTATATATATCTAACACTCTGGTTCATGTTTCTGTGAAAATAAAAGGGGTGCAGTCTAAATTTATGGATGTTGGTAGTATTTAGTATTAAAATGTTATGTTTTCATAAATATATTTTGTATGTTGTAAAGATGTCTGACAAATGGAAGAGCTGTCATTGGGAATTTGAATGTAAGATAATGAATATAATGACGTCATTTGTTAGACCCCATTTAATAGCAAATTCCCCAATGCTTATTTACCAAGCGTCTTTGCTTATACTTAAAGGGGAGCATCACTCCATTACAGCATCACAATTTCTTGGCAATTTTGCGAAATATATGTCTTGTAAAGTCATGAAATAATTCTCCAGAACCCAAAGTTTAATGTACTAAAATGCCCTTTTTCCTGGAGTGGCAGTACAACAGCCCCCCCCCCCCCCCCCCATCCCCTCCCAATGATCACAGGTGACCACTGAAAAATGATAGTGTACGCGTGGTGAATGGGTTAGCTACCAATGTGTATTACAGTCTGCATTCCTAACGGTCGATATTCTGTTGGTCAAAGGAATAAACGTAGTTGCCATTTTGTATATGAAAAAAAAAACTGTCTCACGTGTCACGCCATTTCTCTGTATACCCTTGCTGTGGTGAATACGGAAAAGCTTACCTATACATTTATCATATGCAGGATCGAAGTTATATAAAATTTTAACTGTTTCGTTGCCATGGTATTCCGCTTCCGGTAAACATTCACAAGTTCTATCTTCTTCCTCTACCAAACTGACACTGTAAATAAAACATTTTGTTACACTCAGACTGAATGGTGGTCTAAAATTTACATATTTTTTATCGGCTTTAGAACATAATCACATGAATGAAGTAGCCAATTGCAAGCACCAGATAAGCTGGTGGATTACTGGGCATGCGCTACTCGGCCTACTCAACATGATGTCTATCTAGAGTAACAGTTATGCATGGAATCACACATCATTTTAAGTGTTGAGAATGATTGCTAGATTCGTAGGCAAACGATGAGTTTCTAGTCTCGCTCTTACTTGACTTGTTCGGTTCCAAATACTAGCTGATCATAGGAATTTTGTACTGTGACACTTTCTTCGTAAGAGTTGTTTTGTCTTGGGGAGCCATTATCATATGCAAATACATAGAACTGAAAGAAAGAAAACACGACGGAGTCATTTTCATAGCAGATATATATTGTAAAATACATGAAATTGTCCCTTCCCCAATCCTTTCTATACTATACTATAATACTGTATTTAATTTACAACTGCCATTTCCGTCGATGTACGCCATCGTCCTCCATCTCATCATTAGGAAACGAGCAAACTTTATGTGGGGGGGGGGGGGGGGCAAATCGCGAAAAAATATTTCGTTGCCCCTCAAAAGACCCATCCAATTTTCTCCTCATCCCTCCCTGCTGTAAATTCCACTTGTTTCCTTGAGCCCATTTCTTCATTACTACCTTTTGTTGTGATTTCCGTGTGTAATTTACAAAACGGGTTATTACTGTTGGTTGTCAAATAAATGAAATGTTTCAACCAACACTTCCATGTTTCATGTCACGTGGGAGCCACTTTGTACAATATTATAGTCATTCACATACCTTGAACGTTTTTATCTGTTTATCGATATCTTCTGAGTCAGGAAACTTAGCTGCAACTGATATTTTACCACTTACTCTATCGATCTTAAAATACTTCAACGAATCTCTCTCGTGATCGTTTTCATACGCCTCCATGGCGTAGTTGACTTGGGCATTTAAACCCTTACATGAAATATTATCAGAAAATAAATAAACATAAGATAGCATGATACCACAAAATGACAAGAGATGACATGAAATGACATTACAAGACAAGACGAAACAAAAAAACACACAAACACAACAAACACAAACACAAACACAAACACAAACACAAACACAAACACAAACACAAACACAAACACAAACACAAACACAAACACAAACACAAACAAAAAATCAAGACGAAATATGACATGACATTACACGAATGACTTGTTATATACTCTTCAAATATCCATCCATACATCCATCCATCTATCCATCCATCCATCCATCCATCCATCCAGCTATCCATCCATCCATCCATCCATATATCCATCCATCCATCCATCCATCCATCCATCCATCCATCCATCTATCCATCCACCCAGCCACACACCCATCCATCCATCCATCCATCCATCCATCCATCATCCATCCATCCATCCATCCATCCATCATCCATCCATCCATCCATCCATCCATCCATCCATCCATCCATCAGTCCGATCTATTTAGCCAGGCAGCCATCCATCATCCATCCATCCATCCATCCATCCATCCATCCATCCATCCATCCATCCATCCATCAGTCCGATCTATTTAGCCAGGCAGCCATCCATCATCCATCCATCCATCCATCCATCCATCCATCCATCCATCCATCCATCCATCCATCCATCCATCCATCCATCCATCCATCCATCCATCAGTCCGATCTATTTAGCCATCCATCCATCCATCCATTCACACATGTATGAATCGGTGGTTGTCAAAACGCAATTATAAAGTCATATTATCGAAAAGATTTTATTCTTACACGGTCGGCATCTGTCGCTGTTACGGTCACGATCGGATCATCCACATCCAAGCTCAGCGGTATAGTTTTATGATAGGGTTCATGGGTAAAAGTCGGTTTATTGTTGTTTACATCTACGACGTTGATGGTGATCTCTTTTTTTGTTTCAATTTCATTATTTATGTCCGCAAGATGATTTACAGCAGCTATTGTGAGGTTATAACGTTCAGCATCATTAACATCTAGTGTGTTTATGGCGTATAGTTGACCAGACGCCTCGTTTATACGGAATCTATCATCCTCGTTACCAGCTAGAATATAAAAGAAAACAATATCGTTTGTATTGTGTGTTCAATAAGGTAAATTTGATAGCACAGCATTGACAGCAGACAGGCAGGCAGACAAAGGAGCTAAATTGATTAGAAATGATACGATTGTTGTAACTTGCATAATATATTACTTATTAGCATAATAAATGACATTTACTAATTCGATGATGTGTCATAAGGAATGTTGCCCAGAATTTCGTCCAACTTTTGTGGGTTTTTTTTTCAACAAATTGGTTCTCCGAAAGACATTACAGTTTACGTCAGATATTTTTAATGCGAGCTTTTCTAAGGAGGTAACGTAACTGTGTAAAATGTTGTGTTTTACTATATATTAAAAACAGCATAATCAAAAGAATTAGGACAAAAATATGAAATAGTATAACCTCTTACCTGTTATACTGTACTGAATTGCTACGTTGTTATAATAGCTGTCATTGTCGGTCGCATGTACTTTTCCTAGCAGAATGGTCACAGTATTATTCCCTTCGTTGACACAATATTCATCAGGTGACTTTGAATTAAAATATATAAACACTTTTAAATGGTGGTACGCACATGACAATGAGAGGAATCTGCAATATGTTAATTCAACGACACAAAAGATTCAGGACTATATTTTTCCTACAGCTAAGTATTTCTCTCTCTCTTCGTTTTTGCATTTGTGTTTTTTGTGTTCTTAATTTGAAAGTACTCTACTACCACTTCGAATAGCTTTTGCTGTATTTACATTACTCAATAGCATATTATTATGAAAAGTGAAATGGGCTTACAGGACACATTTTACATTTTACTCCTCGAGTGCAAAATAAACAGCGCAAAATTCGCATCAAAAGTGTCCATGAAAGTAAAAAACACAGGCACAGACACAGACACAGACACAGACACACAGACAGACACACACACACACACACACACGTTGGCTACATCAAAATGGTGACATCATCATGCAACATCATGTATATTCTGTTATAAAATGTAGTGTCTTTTGTCTACTTTACCTGCATGCTAACCGTCAAAGCAAACTCATCGACAGTTTCAGACGAAACGGTAAAAGATATACTAGTAGTCATTGACTCAAACATGCATACAACAGTCTCCCATACAAGACGGAAGTTAATAGATTACCAAACGAGACATTAAATACACTTACTTGAACAAATGTAGGTAAATTATCATTAACATCTGTGATGTAGACTTCAATAGTTCCATACCCTGTTTTGGGCGGGTTTCCTCCGTCAACTGCAAACACAATTATCTGTCAAGTGAAAACAAGTAAACACGTGTTCAAATAATATATCTATGAATTTAAATGTTTGTGAGCTATTCTCATGGCAAAGGATGGCACCATTTACGAATATGAAGCTTTAAGAGATAAGGACTCGAACATTTCTAAAAGTAGTAAAAAATATGCATATTTATGCAGTTTTCAATACTTGAAAATTCTGATGACAGCTCGGGTGACAGATATCTTAAAGCACTCATCCCCCCTCCCCCCCACAACTCTTTATTTATTTACCCATGTTTATCATAACTTTGTAAGCTTATGCAATGCAATTTTACAGGCAACTGCAGTACCGATAACAAGTTTGAATCAACCAAGTGTCACGTGACCATACCTGATAATAACGTTCTTCTGCTTCATCATAATCAAAGGTGTCGTTATTCGTAATAACGCCAGTAGTTTCATCAATGGCAAACTTGACAGTGTTGTCCTTTGTATTGCCACCAATGTGTTCTATTCCATACCGTACAATTTCACCTTCTAGATCGTCATCATCATCAGTGGCAATAACACGTGTGACATTGCTGCCACTTTCCTCGTTCTATTCAAAAATATAGTAGTAGTATGTTAATGGTGTAAGCGTTTGCGCATGCGTGAGGATAATCTCTCCGACTTGACGTTGAGGGCCGATACCATCCTTATCCGAAGGCACGAACTGGACTCCCCTGCAATATTTTTATTTCATGTCGAGTAAACGTTTATTTGATGGGAAATACATGTTGATTTGTTCACTTATGTTTTAACTGAGTTAGATTTGCAAAACTTGAGAACATCTTGCGAAAATTCCAATACTGAACTTAAAAGAGGTTCTACAGTTTGTATGATATTGCCCATGGGCCGGGTATTATAAGGTTTGCTTACCTGGTAAGCTCTTTCCCTGATGTTCCTATCTGAAGCATTGACGTTAATATGTGTATAGATGAACATATGTCATATTACAAAAGCTATGCAATAAATGCGTTCCAGTTCCACCCAAGTCATTGTTATCAAAAATACAACTTTTTTGACATCAAAACTTCATTCAAGAGTGAATATTAATTTTAAAATCCTAGTCGTTTTGACATTTGATGCCCAATATACGTATTTAGTAGAGATTCGTTTTATACAATTAACTTGATTCTTACCTCTTTAAAGTCTGTTTCACTTGATTCAACAACTGGTGTGTGCAGATTGTCTTCGGTGTACGTTATGTTAACTGTGACATTTGCTATGTTATCCGCATCCAAAGATGGCTGTCCGCCGTCCTTAGCAACAACGTAAATATTTCCGAGTTCACGGCCCTTAAAAGGCACCTCCCCCTTAGTGATCACGCCGGAACGTTCGCCTATCTCAAAATAACCTGAAAGAATGAAGAATGATTAAATGTTATTCCCCAATAATTTTCTTCATTCAGCCAAGGAAAATACGAGTGACCTAAGGGGGCTTTGTTACTACGAGTCGCTAAACAAGTAGTGACCTCCTTTATGTCACGAGTATTTTCTGGCTGAATGAAGAAAAATATTGGAGAATAACATAATTATACCAGCACCAGTATCCCAGGAACATTAATGGAAAATAAAGGCAAGTTTGAACGTTTGACTCATATTTCGAACACAGCAATAACTTCAACTTGAACATGGATATTTACATTATATAGACGTAGTACTTCATTTTTTCTGGATCAATGAAGTCTGAAATCTGTTAAGTATCATGGCATTCAACAATAGGAGAGAATAAAACGGAAAGTTGTACAGCAGGCAACTATCTTTGGATAGGTAGGTGATATTTACATGATTGCAAAACGTGGACAGAATGTTAGTGTTACAATTAGTCATATATACAGATAGCCATGTACTTCTAACCTCTAGCTATACCCTCGAAAATATGTAGTATAAATCTGATAACATTAGTTTTCATTCTGTTGGCATTTTCTGGCTGTCTAAGTCGAGGATCCTTGCCACCACTTTTTGGTGAATACAATTTTCAACAGACTAAATCTTCTACAGAAGTAATTTTGTGTTTTGAATAGATATGTAAACACTCGAGGCTATAGCTAATTACACGTATGTCCAAACTTACCCTGTACGTAATCTGGGTCTTCAAAATGGTATGTCACTTGTCCGACTCCGTAGAGTGGCCAATCAGGATCGGTTGCCGATACAGTGACGATAAGTGTGCCCTCAGGGTCATTATCATATACGAAGGCATCGTAGTCCTCGGGATCAAAAGACGGCGGCGAGTTTTCATATCCGATTACAGTTATTAAAACCTATAATATAGGAATATTTCCATTCAAATAATCTCCAGCTTCTCTTAATTGTTTACGTCACACCTAATTAACATAATACGTGACTTCGGCCACCACTTTCAGGATTTACATGACAATGGCAATTTACATACGTTCTGAACTGGCGCTAAAAAATCAAAATATTTGTGCGCATGCACTGCTACGATTACTACTATGGAAAGCACGCTATCATCAAACTAAGATATACTATAGACAAGCAAGCTATAACTATTGCTGTTGCATTTGGTACTTTACACAATGAGTGACAGCGATGCCTTGGAAATGTAAACATAATCATCCTGTAATCAATGTAGTATGAACCACAGACAAGTAAGTTACTTGTCTGTGTATGAACGTTGAAGGAGATTGAATGTGCAACAACATGAGGTGAACTACCGTGAGTGTAATTATATCAGCGTTCATTACAATACTTTCAAATTGTATCTATCTTATGTCTACCGATAGCTTGATTCCCGTTAGTTAGTATTTTTGATAATGTGAAATAAAATGACTCGTTCCAAGAAACTCAACATATATCATTTATCAATAGCTTTCAGGGGAGCAAACTTTAAGTAATGATCAACTTGACGTAAGTGTCCGAGTCATTAGAGTGTAGATTGTACGTAATTCTAATTCTGTTTGTGTAGAACACTACAGTAGGTTGCCAATCTATAAATGATAAAGAGTGTCTTGATATAAAACACGTTATTTTTGATGCATCAAAGAAAACATTCTTGGATTTTATGTGCAAATAATGAGGTCCCAAATATTTTAGTCACTTTCCTACAACATTTTCCCTAAGCTTCTGAAAAAATTTAAATCTTGGTAATGACATTCCCACATATGATATTTTGTACATTTACATTGTTAGTAATAATGAAATGCATATGGTTTGCATAAATAATGAGTATAGAATGTAAAAGTGTGTAAACTGTATATGATTGCCATGGTTACCAACCGTAGTTACGTCACAGTGGAGAGAACCGATAACACTGTTCGTGTCACACTCGGGATCTCTATTGTCGTAGTGGGTTTCGTTATATGCACCAACAGTTAGGTTGTACAGACCAGTATCGTCAACTTCAAGGTCATCTTCTGGCTTGATATCCCCAGATTTGGGATCAATCTTAAACTTAAACTGTGACGAAGGGATAGAGGCTGAAAGACACAAGCATAACATTGAGTAGATCTTAGTTAAGAGGGCGGTTTGCAATTTATAGTCTTGAGTAGTTACTTTATATTCATATTCAATTATGGCTACACGTGTGTTAATAGTCAAAATACAACTTTAGTCAAGCAATGGAGGTCTCCCTTTATACCTCCATGGTCAAGCAAAAATGTAACAAACGGAACTTGTTACCAAAAAGGGAATTTGAGGTAAAGTAAACGAATCTATTGCACGCGCACAGCATGTTGGAAGTACAGAGACTGTGTATTACAGTTCAACATTTGATAAGAACAGTTGTATGGCATCTTTACATAAATAGCTCACATTCATAAACAAATTTCAACATCTCCTTGCATTTCATGTACATTTGCCTAACCACTCACATTCGTTCAGTGCAGGACTATACTCTTCTGCTATTAGCCCATACGTTGTATCTGGGGACTCAGTACCATCATAAGTAGCCTTTACAGTAATAACGACCTCGTCGTAGTTGTAATAATGAATAGTTTCTGCATAGGTGTCAGACTCAAACATTAGCATATCTTTAGGGAGAATCTCAGTAACTGTAACGATGACATCAGCCGTATCAGATTTGCTAATATCATTGTCATTGTATGCTTCTACCTTCAACTCATACTTCCCACCGAGTCCATCCAGGTTTCTAGTTGTATGTATGGTTCCCGTATACTCTGAAAGAAACAAAAATGAGCACGTGTCTAGGTTATGGCTGCAGCCTAATAGAAAGTGATAAATATCTTTCTTTCAAAAACAAAACAAAACAGAGATGTGTATGTATATACAGGTAGATATATACAGCTTGAGAAAAAAATATGCAATGCACAGACAGGGACACAGGTGTACCTATAGACACAAAAAATGTGCATGTGGAGTGTGTGTGAGAGAGAGAGAGAGAGAGAGAGAGAGAGAGAGAGAGAGAGAGAGAGAGAGAGAGAGAGAGAGAGAGAGAGGGAGAGAGAGAGGGAGAGAGAGGGGGGGAGCGAGAGCGCGTGTGTATGTGTACGTGCGTGTGGTGCTAATTTCTCGGCACTAAAGGTATAAGTTTTAGATCAGAGATGGCCAATAGCTGTACAGTATTTGGCATCTGATATATACACAAATACAATTTACTAAATATACGTACCTTGTACGTAGAAGCAACCTCCTGGGCATTCGTCCTTGGTGATCCTGTACAAAACAAGACCATTGAGTCCCAAATCGGCATCGTCAGCTGACACAGTGATAACCTGTTTAATTGAAATTTGAAAACTGATTAATTATAATACACAATATAAAGTTTTATAAAGGACAATTGGTGCATTTGAAAATACATAAAATCAGCAAAGACAAGAAACACAATCATTGATTTGATATATCATTGCAATCTCTTCGCTTTCTGTGTTAAACGTTAGTGTGCGTAAGTCGCAATTATCTAACTTTGCACACTTTAGATGATGATGATGATGATGATGATGATGATGATGAAATATAACAAGAACTACACAATTCTACAATAAATTGTGATTTTTACTCACAGGGGTACCGATGGGATCACTTTCAACAACAACTTCTTCGTAGGTATCTTCTGTAAAGATGGGTGGATTATCATTCACATCAAGTAGTCGAATGTCAACCAAGACTGTTGCGTCCAGTCTGTCATCCTCAATTTCAACCATGTCTTCAGCCTAACGGTGATTCACCAAAAAAAAGGTACGTTTTGATATTGTGATTGTGTTACCAAGGTGTGAATACAAATATCAAACTAAAATTTAGTATCGCTTGGTTATCGATGAAGGTGAATGACCTTTGTCCTAGCTAGCATCGGTGAAGCATGGAAGTATATACTTCCATGGGTGAAGCAACCCACCAGGCGTTTGGTAAAGTGTAAGAGTATTGCTCGGTTCAGGGATGTCGTGACTTTTCCGCTTGTTGTCTAAAAGATGTGATTTTTACAAGAAATTGATATCAAAATTACAAACAAATGTTAACTTTCCAAATTACCGTGACCAAGCCCCACTGTATGCAATCATTAACACACCAAGGAAAGCAGTGTGTTTAAACTCAAATATGATTCAATTTTTTTAAAGCGTTTCCCTCTTTTCAATTTCACTCTAAATAAATACTAGGAGTCTTACCATTATCGTTAAGTTGTATATTTCTGTCAGTTCTCTGTCAAGATAACCATCCACAAAAATTTCACCAGTGTCGCTATTTATCGAAAACTTACCATCCCAATCTGTAACGTACATTAAAACACCAAAATAAGTATGGAAGTAACTTTATTCAGTAAATGGGATGAAAGACTGGCACGATGAGTAGCATTCCCTCAAACATCCATGTACAAGGGCGAGGGATATCAAGGAAGGCTTAATGACATACATATTCCTGATATTACTGCGTGCTCTTCACATAGATCTTAGGTCTAATGCCATTTGATATAACCTACATTGGGTATTACAGTTTCCTTATGTACGAAAACGCGGATGTAAACAAAGTTTGTCTTGATTGTCAACGATTCTTAATGACTCTACAACACATCAGGAATTTGATTATTACAGGTCAATCATGTGTGAGATTTCTACTGGACTGGAATATTACACGGATTGAATTGCTTGAAAGTACGTCACTATGTATATATTATTAACTAATCATCGAGTCATTTGATATTCAAACTTCAAAGTATATAGAGAACACTGAATAGGAAAGATGGGCTGTAAACATGATGATATAAATACACCCCCAACCGACAGACAGACAGACAGACAGACAGACAGACAGACAGACAGACAGACAGAAACACACACACACACACGTACGTACGTACGTACGTACGCAAAACAGACAGCCCTCAATGCAACGTTATTTGAACTGTTTTGTGTTCACCATCTTTCTCTTCCACCAGTTTTGAATTTACTAGCATATCAAAATAAAACAAGATGTTATCATTTTGATTTTATCATCATGATAAAATCAAAATGACACTTTAACTTACCATCATTACCATGAATAATGCTATACTGTATTTGTGCATTTGATCCATAATCGATGTCTGTGGCGGCAACATCTCCAACATAAGTACCATTCGTTTCATTTTCAAAGAGATGGTAAGAATATGAGGAGGCATTGAACGATGGTGCATTATCGTTCACATCAATGATTGTTACTGTGACCTACGATAATGTAAACCGAAAGTTTTATCAAGTTAGTCATCTCAAAAATATATAATATCAAAAATTTAAGAATTTCAAATTTCAACCGTGAGTTCAAGTTGCGGACCTGTTACTTAACCTACAAGTGGACAAGTATGAGTTCGTGGACACCTGCTGCTACAAATGTGTCTATTATCCAGAATGAATTTGTTTTCCGTCTATTTTTGTCATTAACAAAATGACATGGATCGCAATTGCAACATAGAAATTTGGACAAAACAGTATAACAGCCACACTAACACACCAAGCACAACAGCAACGATTGTACACACAGTCCATACACAAAGCAAGCACACTTGTTTTATGATACACGTACGTGTTCATGTATCTGAGAGTCAAACGGTCTACCTGTCTTGTCAAGGTATTCATAAGTACAAAAATGTATT
>NC_135570.1:7075321-7100321 GCF_964340395.1 Glandiceps talaboti | reverse complement strand
CAAGCAATCTGAATGGATACGATAGAAGCGAGTTACATAACCATACATACATACATACATACATACATACATACATACATACATACATACATACCATACATACATACATACATATACACACACATACATACATACATACATACATACATACATACATACATACATACATACATACATACATACATACATACATACATACAACACTTACAATGACTACATAGGTTTCTTCCTCGGAATTTTCCTTGATTTGTCCGGTGTAAGCAACTTGTCCAAATTTAGGAGTGTTATCGTTTACGTCTAAAACGGTAATTACGACTTGTGTTACACCCTGTAAAACAAAGAAGCAGATAAACGACTCAAGACCTTGATATGAATTTTTGAGTTTCCATTTTTAATCAAAAACTACATGGACTATACCACGGCATAGAGGGGAGGGGGGGGGTACGTACCGTTCTTGGTATAGATGCTTCGTCCGTCCCACTGATAATGAGAGTGTAAAGGTCCTGTGTTTCCCTGTCAATAATAGAATCGACTGTAGTACGTAATGTACCATCCTACATGAAGACCAAATGAAAGGGAAATCATATGGTTACTCTGTGATTATCATTTAATTATAAACGTAAGTTGCATAAGCCGCTAATTGCTGTAAACAGGGTCTTTTTTTTTACTTCTATTCCCAACTTTCACCAATTTTGATAGTGGTATCATGAAACAAAGTTTAAATAAGCAAAAAACAACAGGAAGGATTCACCTAAAGATGTGTAATACATACATTTATAATCAAAACCAATCATAGTAAAATGAAGGTGTTATCATATCCATCATTTCTCTTGATATTCTTCCATAGTGCCGTCAATACATCGTCGTAAAAACAAGTGTTCTCTTTTACGGCACTGTCTGAGACGCGCGCGCAGTTGCGTTAATGAAAAAAAATATATACCCTGGCTTGTTACAATCCTGACACAATGTCTCTCAGCTAAGACTGAACGAGTGAAGGTTACATGATACATACAGCGATCTGATGATTACTTACCTCTGAAATATCAAATTTGTCTTTCTCTCCATACAAAATATCAAATACTGAAATTGGAAATCCAGTGTCAGGGTCAGTGGCATACACTTGACCTACATAGTCACTTGTTTTCGGATCTTTCCAATCATTTTCTTCGACCGAAAAGTGGTAAGTTGTTTGATTGAACTGCGGATCTTCTTCATTGCAGGGTCCCTTTAGGATGACGAGAAAAGATGAATTAGTGCACGGATAACGTAAAGTGTACACCAACGATCAGATTCTGTACATTTGCAAAACCGGTTCCAAGATGCATTGCGCGAGAGGACGTCCCTGTGTGAGTATGGATTTTGTTTTCAAAAATAGGAAAGCGGTTTATGCATATTCAAATCCAAACTTCTGAACGTACGAAATTTATATTTGTTATCTATACACTATACATACTTTATAACATTTATAAACACAGAACTGGTTAAAAGGTTTGAAATATGTTGCTGATCTTTCTGTAACAAACATCTCAAAAGCATCTCCTCTTGAAGTATTGTGCTTCAATTCGTTTTTAGTCGTCAATTACATATATATACAAAATTTGTCATACTAAGAAAAAAAATTGAAAAAAAAACCCAAAATGAAATAAGTTCATCAACCGACCAACCTCAACAATTATCTTGACAAATGCAGTTTCGTTTGTGGCGACATCATTTCCCACATATGGAACGGGATTATACGTGACCACCCAAAGTTCATAGGTCGAACCGGTCTCATTCACAAGGGGCGTGTCTAAATAGACTACACCGGTATACTTGTCAATCAAGAAGTATGCACTGTCTCCAGTAAAAGCATAAAGCACTTCTCCATTCGTGCCCGTGTCTTCGTCAGTTGCCTTTTTGAAGAAAAAAAACTCGTATGATCATTTATGACATTATGACGGTTAGATTAGTACTACATATATAGTAACCATGGCAACGAATTTCAAAAGAACTGACACACCGAGAAAAAGAAAACGATATACATGAAAACGAATCGCACTAATATGATCTACATAAAATGTATTTTAAAATCCTTCTTGATGTGCCAGTCTTTGAAGTTAGAATAAAGTCATTTATTCTGAGTAATTCGAAATTGTTCCTGCTATTTCATGTGTTTTAAACTGACTCGAGCTGAGTTTGAAAGCTGTTTAAGTTACTCAAACATCTGTTACTCCACTCATGTATGAAATTAATGTCAATACCTGTCTTCTATAACCTGAAATCACCTTCTGGCGTTGTTACTTGATGACGTCACATTAGCAGGGGTTTCCGTGACATTATAGTATACGAAAATAAATTAGTCATCTACCGTATACGCCTGAGAACCAGGTTTGAGTTCAGTCAATTGCAATTGATGGGTAATTCATCGTCGCAAAACCACGGCCTGTTTTACGGTATCATTCATAACTTAATTTTAACTAGAATACTACAGAACGCATCTCTCAATATCCACCTAGGTTACCACCCCAAAATATCTAAACAACTAAAAATCTGTCTCATTTCATGAAAAAAAACCCTGAATGATTTCGGTTTGCTTACCGTGACGTTTACGATAGCTTGATTACTTTGTTCTTCTTTTATGGTGGCATTGTACGATTTCCATAGCAACGTTGGAAGATTATCATTGACGTCGATAACTTCAATGATGACCTCAGTTATTCCCTAGTAACAATTTCAAATAAATTACAGAAAAAAATATGACATATTGCGTGAGGCAAACAACAATACATGACAGTAGACTGCAGCAAATGTCATCAAAACACATACATAAAGTTAGAATCATGTACAGGTATATTTGTACTTAACTTCCCTTCTCTCTGTACGTATGACATTCTGCCTGCCTCCTTAGATCGCCGTTTGCTCTATTGCCTGCCCGCCCACCTCTCACATACAACAAACTCGCACTATCTCCCCCCTCTCTTTCTCCCTCCCTCCCTCCTTCCCCCTCTCTCTTTCTCTCTTTGCCTTCCTCCCTCCCCTCTCCTCAGGCTCTCTCTCCTCTCTCTCTCTCTCTCTCTCTCTCTCTCTCTCTCTCTCTCTCTCTCTCTCTCTCTCTCTCTCTCTCTCTCTCTCTCTCTCTCTCCCTCCCTCTCTCTCGCACTATGTAGTGAAAAGTGTCACTGGTAACTTACTGTTTTTGCTGGTACCCCATTGTCTATAGCTATGACTGTCAGCTTGTACCAAGGCTGTGTTTCACGATCGATCTCTCCAGCTGTGGTAATAACTCCATCCTGTTAACGATAAATCATCGAAATAAACAAATGAATATATTAAGCACACTACATTATTTCACTGAGTGTGAAAAAACAAACAACTATTGGTGATAACGGTATAGGTATCGCTCTTCACCCATTATTGGTGATAATGGTGTCGTTCTTCACTCATTATTGGTGATAATGGTATCGCCCTTCACTTATTATTGGTGATAATGGTATCGCCCTTCACTTATTATTGGTGATAATGGTATCGCCCTTCACTTATTATTGGTGATAATGGTATCGCCCTTCACTTATTATTGGTGATAATATTGCCGTCTTACCTCTGTTATATTGAAGTGTCCTTGTTCGTTGCCATATAAAATATCATATCCAATAACCTCACCATCTTCATCGATCGCAAATACTTGTCCAACTTCAACACCATATTCATTTTCCAGATGATCGTTTTCCGTTGTATTCATATTGTAGCTTGTGAGATTAAATTCAGGACTTAACACATTTGTACGATTTAGTACCTGTAATGATAAATATAATAGATACTAAGAATTGGGGTATTTTTCATTTTTGCCATTGGTATTTGTTCACTTACGTCATCACTTACTTACGTCGAGTAGTGTTGGACATTGGTATTTAGAATATTAGCGTACGCAACGAAGGCTAAACGATGAAATGAAATTGAATTGTTTTCGTTTCTCATCATGTAAAATTGTTCAATTCTTCGAAGCAGAATGAAAAGCTTCGTGTGGGTGCATTTTTACTGTATTTTTAGAACAATGGTTTTAGAGTGCCATCGCATCGCAAATTACTGCAAAACAGTTGAATGTGCATAATATGTGACGTCACATCGTGTGTTTGTCCTGTGAGCTTGTTTACTTAAGTAAACATGTAAAAAAATGTACTACCTGTATTTGATGTTCCGTTATAGCTATGCGATAGACCGTGTACAAAAATGCACTGACATATGATAAACATTGATAAAAAAAATTACATCGATGCAAACCCGATCGACGGAGCATGGCTTAAATGTTTAGGTTTGCGCAAATGTAGTCAGTTTGATTAAATTTATTGGTAACTAATAAATTAGGCAATTCCTATCAAATGAAGATTACTGTGAGAGCTATGGCTGTAGTTAGACATGGCTCAGACAAAGAAGTTGGAATAATGTGAGAATATCTTAATATAAACAAAAGTACTTGAACCTTTCCCCATAAAGCCAACAACAACGCAAAGTTACAGACTATCCCCCCCAAAACAAACAAAACCAAACAAAACCAAACTGATTTGCTACTTATTCTTGTGAAAGAAATGTGAAAACGAAAACGTATTTACCACATTGATAATCGTTGTACCATTCTCTATATCAACAATGTCATAGGGAACGTCATTAAATGCTTCCACTTCCACAACTAAACTTCCATCATTTTCATCTAACGAAGCTGGTTTGATAATATAAACATCGCCCGTCTCGGCATTCACTTCGAAGTATTCGTAGTCGGTGTCAATTCTTTCCAAGATGGCGTATCTCACTTCAGCATTACTACCCTCGTCTTTATCTAAGGCCTGAACAAAAATGTCAAATATGTAAATCACATAATTTACATGCAAAATATGTAAATAATACAATTTACATGTTATGAATAATGATTATATTGCATAAGAAATAATCTATTACAATATTTCATGAGTTTGTCTGAATGTCTCCTGATGATAATCTGATCATACATCTTATAATTTAATGAAAATGTATTTCCCCCTCCCTCAAAAATCCAAAAATCTTGTGTATGTTGACTTGAAGTCTGATTGGACTTTGTCCTTCATTCATTCATTCATTCATTCATTCATTCATTCATTCATTCATTCATTCATTCATTCATTCATCCATTCATTCATTCATTCATTCATTCATTCATTCATTCATTCATTCGTTCATACTGTACCTTGACCGTTACGATTTTGACAGGAGAAATTTCTTCCGGTGTGAACGTTTCGTACAATTCCTGACAGAATTCAGGTGCGTTGTCGTTGATGTCCGTTAGACTGACAAAAACCGAGGTGCTTCCAGTTCGAGGACTTTCACCATGATCAATAGCGAGAATAAAAACGTCATAAAATGGCTGCGTTTCTCGGTCGAGAGGTCGCAAAGTTGTAACGGTCCCATCTTGGTCAACACCAAAGTCACTGAAAGAAAAGGTTCAAATTTATCAACCGTGACCGTCCAGAAACATTTGATTGCAATAAACGGTTCAAAGGCGAAAACAATTCTTACATTAACTACAGTGTAATTGTTGTGTTTATCAAAATAAACATTAATTTCATCTGTAAACTGAATACGCGCTTCCTAGTCACAGTAAAACAAATCTGCTAAGGAAGACTTCAGTAGTTACAAGGGGGGAGGGCGCTGAGGGAATCGGGGGTGGGTTAAATTTCATAAACCAGTTCTTACGGAAGGGTCACTTTTATAAGGGGGTGTCACACTTCACTATGACTCATTTTCTACCTATGCATTATTTTGTGAATTTGGCCTCCCACTGCTGCCACATCCCACCGCTGCCACCGTTGTAATTAAAATTATCAATGTACTGACAGTGGTGGGATAAAGTCTTTAAACCTACTATTGAGTCTATGACTCTTTTTCTGTTCTGCATTTCATCCCTTGTTTTTTAGATAGAGCATGGGGAGGGGAAATTGAAGGAGGGTAACTTTTCGGAAAATGATATCGAGAGAGTGCTCCCTTAGAGTCTATTAGATATCCATCAACGGTAGGAGGCGATAGACAATATGGTTATCCATGGACAAATTTCCTATTGGGTGAACCACTGGGGTGAACCCTCGCGATTCTGAAGTCTGAGTTTGAATAATCAAAGTAAACAACTTAAAGTGCGAGTACATGACAAATTAAGCAGTACTTACTGGTTAAGTGGTTCAGCTATACTGAAGTTGAACTCAGCATTTTGCCTCAAGTCTGCGTCTTCTGCCTATGATGACGACAAGATTGCATGTTTAGTCGGTATCTGTTTTACATATTTGTTACAGATTAGAGAGTCTATGCATGAGAATGGAAATGTTTCGAAAACAGAAATTGCAAGACCTCTAAATATATTAAAGGGGAGCGCCACACCAGGAATATTGGTATTTCATAAACTTTGGATTCTGGAGAAACATTTCATGCTTTCACATCACATACATTTCGCTCGATTACCAAGAAACACAACATTGAAACTAATTAACAGTAAATTGATTCGTCAGCCTTACGTCAACGGTGGTAACATAAACACCAACTTCTTCTTCAGGAACACTGACGTCGACATCAGATGACGTCACGTTGGGATTGTTATCGTTTATATCGGTGACTTCTACTTCAAGAGTTGCATTTACTGACTGAAGAAGAAAAATGGGCATTTCAAAATGGAGAATAACAAGATGAATGAACAAGGTTTTACAAATTAAACGAACATACATACATACATACATACATACATACATACATACATACATACATACATACATACATAGATACATGCATACATACATACATACATACATACATACATACATACATACATACATACATGCATGCATACATACATACATACATACATACATACATACATACATACATACATACATACATACATACATACATACATACATACATGCATGCATGCATGCATGCATGCATGCATGCACGCACGCACGCACGCACGCACACACACACACATACACATACATACATACATACATACATTCATACATACATACATACATACATACATACATACATACATACATACATACATACATACATACATACATACATACATACATACATACATACATGCATACATACATACATACATACATACATACATATACTGCATGCAAAAGCTATTAGTAAAATTTATGCACTGTGTATAGAAACAAAGCAGTGGAGAAACGATAGAGTTCCTGGTCGTCGTTATGGAAACCTGGCCACCAGAATAACGCACAAACAAACCTTATAGTTCAGATCGTGCTTTGATTAAGTCTGTATGCAAATCTATACTTACATGGTATCCATCCCATACAACGATCGTCAGCTCATGTTGGTCATCAGATTCTCTGTCCAGTAAGTTATGCAGCGAAATGTTACCTCTAAAATGAGAAATTTAAAGCCTATCCAAATATGTACTGTA
Organism: Glandiceps talaboti; assembly: GCF_964340395.1. Taxonomy (NCBI): domain Eukaryota; kingdom Metazoa; phylum Hemichordata; class Enteropneusta; family Spengelidae; genus Glandiceps; species Glandiceps talaboti. Next base: position 7,092,892 of record NC_135570.1, on the reverse strand, counting down.
CACCAGTCAACTTAATATTACTACATGATTATTTACCTAGGTTAGTGTTATCTGGAATGAGAAAGCTTAGCTTTCTTTTTGAACAGGACTAAAATGTTTACTTTTACTTTAGTCTACTTACGTTTGTTCATTGATGGAAAATAGTCCATTGTCTGAAATGTCATTATCGTTGTCAAAACTGTACACGAGTTCATCATCGTCTGAATCAAGCGCCTGTATACGTAGAAAATAACCAGTATATAATATACGTAAAATAATAGTCACGCTAAGAAGGTCAGTCAGTTAATCAGACTGTCACCTACCTAGTCAGTCAGTCAGTCAGTCAGTCAGTCAGTCAGTCAGTCAGTCATCATCATCATCATCATCATCATCATCATCATCATCATCATCATCATCATCATCATCATCATCATCATCATCATCATCATCATCATCATCTTTTCAAATGGAACATTTATTCGTATTTGCCCTAACTATATACAATGAAGTGCTAAACTATGTACAAAAAGAAGACAATTAGCGAAATACGAGTGAATTGGCTTTGTAAAAGTAAATGTTCCTGGTAAAATTAAATTGCGTGAATTTAACAACGGTGGATTATATATTTCAGTGTGAAGTAGATGTGTACAATTTGGACAATGCTGAGAATTTTAAAATGTTACAAGGATCGTACGGCTGACATTTAGTTACTGATTAGGTTGTATTATTAATGGTCATATGTGAAATGTAGTTGGTTATTGATTACCTCGCATAATGCATTGTTAATGGCCCAAATAGATGTGAAAGCTACAAGGTTATGTCTGAGTCTGTAATGTTCAAATTCAAGGCTGAGTCGTGTGCGGATTCTTGTCTTGAAGATTTCGAGAGGGTCGATCGGTGTCCTGTTATCCATGGTGTTTCTTCTTGCTAGGTGTATAGACATTTTAGCGGTCGATATGGTGTATGTTGACAGTTGCATGGCGTGTTTGCTGATGAATTTGGTACTTTTCCTTGGTGGGTTTACTAGGAACCATGACATTGGTATGACTTGATGGGCAGTAACTAGGTGTGATATTATTTTGGTGATGAAGGCTAGGAGCAGTTGTATATTCGGGCATTCCAGGAAGATATGTTGTAGAGCATCTCTGTCCTCACATAGCGGGCAGTTTGGGTCAGTGCGAAAACCGGCATTGTATAGGAAGGTTCCTGTCGTGTACGCGCCGTGTAGGATGCGCCAGTGAAGATCTCCTTCTCTTGCGGTTGTTGGTGGATAATAGCAGGCTGTGAAGTTCGGATGTATGTAATCGGGTAGGCTGAGAATATCTCGCCAAACGGTGTCGAGTCTGTCAGGTTGTCTTTTTGCTTGATTTTCAAGGATCTTATATTTATAGATTGCTCCCCTTTCGAGTTTGTACAGTGGCAAGTTGAGTTCAGTCGAGTGATGGAGTTCAAAAGAATAGTTCGTACTTGGTGAGTTATTTGGAGACGGATTTTGGAAGTAGTTGTTGATCATTGTTTTGAAGTTGTCTGGGATAGCTTGGTGTATTACTTGAATAGATAAGTCGAGGATACGTTCAGAGCGGATGTTGACTTTACCGGTGAGATCTGTTGAGTTTAACCAACGTTGTCGAGTATCGTGTATGAGATCCCCTATGGTTGTGATGCCTGCGTTTGCAAAGTGAATCAGTGTAAAAGGCGTGTTCTGTTTTGGATGTAGTATTAGCGGGTTTTGAAAGATCGGTTCGTTCAGTATATCTGAAATGTTTTCTGGTCCTCCTTTCCGGATTTTGTCGGTTGCATTCCAACAGCGTAGTAATTCAGTGTAGAATTGTGGTATGTGTGTTTTGTTTGGTTCGATGCCGGTTGTTACGAGGAGTTGTTTTCTGTAGTTCAACTGGTTAACTTTTTTGAAATAATGATCCATGAAAGTGAAGCAGGGGTGTTGATTGTCTTTATATAGGTAGTTTTGAATGTGACCGAGGCGTAGAGAGGTAAGTCTTGTTTGTAGATTAATCAGTCCTTGTCCACCCTTATCAAGTGGTAAGTAAAGGGTATCAGGAGGTATCCAGTGGCGGCCTTGCCAGAAAAATCGTAGAAATAGCGTTTGAATATGTGAAATAGTTGCTTTAGTGGGTGTAGTACATGCTAGGCAGTAGAGTAGTTTTGCAGCTATTACTTGGTTAATGACGAGTACGCGTCCCCTGTATGACATACATGAAGCAAATGACGACCAGCCTTTAATTTTGTTTTCTATGGTATTGATTAATTTTGTCCAGTTTTGTTGATTATATGTTTCATTGTTACCTAGGTGTACGCCAAGGAGTTTGAGTCCGATGTTATTCCATGCAATTCCAAGTTGGTTGTCGGTACGGTGTCTCCATTTTCCTACCCATAGGCCTTTTGATTTTTCAAAGTTAATTTTTGCATTTGATGCCTTTTCATAGTTCACGAGGCACGTTTTTAACTTAGTTAAATCGCCTTCTTTGGTGTGCATTATTTCGACATCGTCGGCATATGCAGATAAGTAAACAGTACGATTTGGAGTTTCTGGTATTGTGAGTCCTGCAATTTCACTGGTGGTTCTAATCTTGTCCAATAATGGTTCAAATGCGATGACGTACAGCTGTCCGGAGAGGGAGCACCCTTGTCGAATACCGCGTTTGATGTTCAAGGGAGATGTTAGCTTGTTATTTATTCTGAATAGTGATTGGATATCTGTGTACAAGACTTTGATGGTGTTAATGAAACGTGGACCGAAACCGAAAGCATTGAGAGTTTTTAACAGGTACTCATGGTGAACACGGTCGAAGGCTTTTTCTTGGTCCAAAGCTACTATCCCCAGTGGTGTATCGGTGATATTGGCGTATGATATGGAGTCGCGAAGCAAGTGAATATTGTCAAATATCTGACGGCCCGGTATGCTGCAGGTTTGGTCTTCGTGTATAATTGTTGCTAGTACGGAGCGGAGACGGAGTGAGAGTGCTTTAGTGAGTATTTTGTAATCGCTGCATAAAAGGCTGATGGGTCGCCAGTTCTTAACCATTGTGTTATCACCGGATTTGGGATGTAGACTTATCACTGCCCTCCTACAGGATAGTGGAAGTATACCACTTTGAAGAGATTTGATGATTACTTTGTGTAAGTCTTTACCTATGAGTGACCAGAATGTTTTGTAAAATTCATTTGGTAGTCCATCTATTCCAGGCGAGCGATCTGTTGAAAGTTGCGTGACTGCCTTGGTGAGTTCTTCATATGTGATATCATTATCGAGATATTCGCGGTCGGATGTGTTCAGTTTGGGTAGATTTTTAAGGAGTTCGTTTTGGTCATTTTGGTCTACTGGGTCCGGTGTATAAAGTTCCTGGTAAAAGTCATATATTATATTGCGTATTTCGTGTGGGTCTTCTGCAATGGTGTTGTCTGTACGTTTCAGTTGTATTATTGGTCTTGATTTTCCTTTTTCCTTCTCGAGGGCGAAGAAGAATTTACTTGATATGTCGCTCTGTTGCAGTATTTGATGGCGTGCTCGGATAGCTGCTCCTCTACTTTCGTTGTGAACTAGGTCAGCGAGTAGATTTTTCTTTGTGGTGTATTCATGTATTAGGTTATTGTCCTGGTGAAGTTTTCTCTCAATGTGTTGAATTTCGCGTTCCAGCTGGGCTTTCCTTTGTTTATGATCGTTGCTATGGGAGACACAGTACTGTTGCGTAAGGTGTTTAATTTTCCATTTCCCGATTTCCCACCACATTAGTATATCATTATATTTTTCTGATTCTTGTTTCCAATTTGTCCAAAAATGGGTAATTATTTCGCGGTAGCTGTCTTCTTTTAAAATATTGGTGTTCAGACACCAAACCGGGTTACGTTTCTTCACCTGCTTTTGTGAAATTGTTAATTTGACGAAGGAGTGATCGGATAGGGAGAGTGAAGAGTTTTGTATTGTTACTGTTGTGATACGTGTTTTCATACATCTGTTGATGTAAATTCTGTCTAGGCGAGCCTTTGTATTGTTTCTGTGCCATGTATAGTTACGGTTGTTGCCATGGTAGTGGCGCCAGCTGTCGATTAGTTTGTGCCTGTGTATCATGTTGTCAAGGAGACGTGTTGAGTGACGATCTGATTCAGTACATTGGAGTCTGTCAAGTTCAGGGTTGAGGGTACAGTTGAAGTCTCCTCCTATTATGACTGGTTCTTGGTTCATGTTTGTTAATAGTGTATTTAGGCGAGTGAAGCATTGTAGGCGTTCATTTGCGTCAGTGTGAGCATATACGTTGATGATATTAACAAGTGTTCCGTTGAGTTTGACTTGGGTATGTAATAGGTGTCCTGGGATGGGTTCTGATTTGTCGATAATTTCTACTGTGGAGTTTGGGTGGAATAAAATAGCAACGCCAGCACTGTTGTTATTTTTGTGAGAGAGGATGCATTTTCCTCGCCATACTAGTGGCCATACTTGTTCATCTCTTGTTATGGAATGTGTTTCTTGTAGTAGGTAGAAGTCTGCATGATGGCTGGTATTTTTCAATAGTTCAAAGAGTTGGTAGCGTTTCATTGAATCACGGCATCCACGTACGTTGAGTGTAGCACATGAGAGAGATGCCATGATTAGTGTTATTAAGGAAAAACATTTTACCATGATGAAGAGGCTGTTGATTGAGTGTCTGCAACGTTTCGTGATTTAAGGAGGTGGCTTTTTATTTTTGTTACCATTTTGTAAATTCGTGCTTTCTTTGCGGCTGGCAGTGGTTGGTTTGTGCGGTATCGTTGTAGGTTTTTTGCGAGGGCTTTCAGGTTTGGGTTGAATAGTGTACACTGTTCGATAAACTTTCTTGAATGTTTCGTGTCTTCTAGGAATTCTTCTATGGATTGTGCTGACATTTCATGGGTTATTGGTGTGTCCGATATGTCAGACATGATGGATTCATTGTCATTGTCATTGTCGTCTATTTCATTGGTGGTTGTTTCATGTGGACTTGCAGTTGAGCTGTCTTGAGTTGATGAATCAACGGGGGTGGTGTTGAGAGGCGAGTATGATGGTTCTTGGCTGTTTTCGTTGTTCATATTTTGATGAGAGTTTTTCTTTGATGTTCCGGGATCTGAAAGTTCCGAGAGCCCAGACAATTCGAACGACGGTGTTGGTTCAGGAGACGTTGGTTGGGAAGGGAGGGTGAAGTCCAGATTGGGAGTAGGAGGAAAGGGTGAAGGAGGGGTTCGTACCCTCTCTTCGACGTCATTGATGTGTGTATCGTTGTTGGGAGTTACGGTTTCTTTTCCTTGGTTAACGGTCGGATCTGTGGTTTCCTTGTGTCTTTGATTGTTGATTTGTTCTTGAATGGAGGTATACGGTATAAACCAATGATCTTCATTTTCTGTGTTATCGGTATTTTCGTGAGTATCTGACTGGTTGTGTTGATCAATAATGTTGTTGTTTTGGGTTTCGTTTGTAGCGGTATTTACCAATAGTTCGTTGACAGTGGGTTGCAGGTTGGTCGTTGGTTCAGCTGTGGTATTCATTGGTTGATCGGTATTGTTGGTATGTGTGTTATTGTTATTTACAACCTGTTGATTATCTTCGTTGGTAATGGCGGTTGAATTGTCCGTGTTTTCATTTTCAGTTTGTACTTGTTTGCAGTTTCGTTGAAGGTGTCCTTTCTGTTTGCATTTAAAGCAACGCATTTCATCGGTAGACAGGTATACTTTGTAATTTCTATCTTCATATTGGACGTTTGTAGATCCATTTACAGTGCCATTCAGGTCGCTATCCAGTAGTATAAATGCTTGTCGTCGGAAAGATTTGACGTGCTTCAGATTTTCACTTTTACATCCCAGTGGAATAGTTTTCACTGTACTCACGAGTTTGCCAAATCTTGATAGTTCGTGTTCGATGATTTCATTTGGAATAAAGGGTGGTATTCCGGATACTATTACTTTTGTTGCTGGTTTTACTAGTGGTTCGACGTAGACTGAGAATCCATTTATTTCTAGGCCTTTGATACATATGGTTTCAACCCAGGTAACGGAGTTGAAGAATACGAGTACTGACCCATGTGCTCTTGACGCTGACGTTATATTTTCGGGTCCTGTAGTTGTAGCCATTGCTTGTAGGTAGGTTTCGACGGTTACTCCATCTAGTGATTCACACTTTATGCCATGTTTTCTGGTCGGAGTAGGAGTTGGCGATGGTTGGCTACCGTGGGTACGGGCGGCCATATTGTCACTATTCGCCACTCACGGGCACCGGGATCGAAATCCGCGGTTATCTCTTCAATCCACTGAAGAACGTTGATTTAAGACAAACGAAAGTGTTCCAATAACTAATATAAAGGTTTCTATGGCACAATTTCAAACTTGTTGTAGCGTAGGACGACGGAAATGACTATTTACACGGAGCGTCTATTTTACACAGCTTCCAATATGGAGTCATCATCATCATCATCATCATCATCATCATCATCATCATCATCATCATAAATTAAAATAAATGTTCTCATAACTTCAGTATACATGGTGTTCTTTCACTCAACTACCTATCCACTCATCATTAATCAGTAAATAACCGTTTGCTGACTAGACTGTGCACTCACTTACACGTATGCCATTACTGTGATCTAACTCCTCTATCATGCCCTGTCACTCGTACTTGCAATAAAAAAATGAATAACAAAAAAACCAGGCAATTTTTGCTTGATATCTAACTTCAGCTGACCAATAATCAAATTTACTGTAAGCATTACGTTATCTGCAGTGTAATCATTTAGCAAACTGACCAATATGATAGCATGTAATTTAGAAAAAAAAGTTACCTACCGTTGCGTTGTATACGAATGCGCCAACAATAGCGCCCTCACTGATACTTGCCGTAAAAGGAAGATTTATAAACACAGGGGGTTTGTTACCGACTCTGACGACTTTTATGTAAACTTCTGTCATATTGGATCTGCAAATATTTTGATATTACAAACATTTAGACATTGATAATATATTTAACAGTAAAGGCATGCTGACAATGAAAATACTTTAAAAACAAAATTATTTGACACTAAAGTTATTCTGACTGCAAATATCACACTAATATGATAACCTGTGACAAACCTGTGATTGAACTTTGTGAGTACTTGGTGATGGTACTTACCGTGTATTGTAGAGACCCATATCTGTTGCCATGACAAACACAGTGTAGCTGTCGATCAAATCAGCGTTTAATTTTTCGTAGTAAGTAGCATATAAATCTCCAGTTGCCCAATCAATTGTAAATATCTCCGTACCATTGTCTGTAGCAGACCATATACTAAATACTACCTCACCAGCTGGTCCCGAATCTTCGTCGGATGCGTTAATCTGTGGGTTTTATATCGATTAATAGTTACTACAACAACTCATAGACTCTCTCCAGCGTCTATGAACAACCTCACTGTATTCAATGCTATTATTCCCCCCCCCCACATCAACATACACATACACGCGCTCTCTCTCTCTCTCTCTCTCTCTCTCTCTCTCTCTCTCTCTCTCTCTCTCTCTCTCTCTCTCTCTCTCTCTCTCTCTCTCTCTCTCATTTACATGTATAACCATACACATTCGTACATTCGTAGTCAATCGGTATGACAATTAGCCATCTAGTTACTGTCATTTTCAAGGTAGTGTTCACTGATTTTGTTTGATACAACCAGATATCAATGAGAACTACACATTCTACACGCCCGCATGTTTGCGTCTATTTGCAGTATGTCTAGATGGTCTATGTTGATTTAGACAAATATCGCAAGAAATTGTACGCTTGCTGTTTTGAAGTGTAGAATGTCCAGATTCTGTACAGTTTCTTATTGGTTTCTGCATGGCTATAACTAGTCCAGCTGCTAGACCTTCGTGTTTCTTTCTGATACGACAAGCGTCCGAAGTTCGTCTTGCTGCAATGCAGGGCGTTTAGCACCTGTCACATCAGAGGAAAGACCGACGGGCTAGCATCTAGCATAGACTAAGTTATCAAACAGAGCCAGTGAACACTAACATGAAATGTCCAGTATTCAGTTTCCTTATTTGTTTTTCACATTTTCAATAAGACGTGAATCTATAACTAACACTGAATTTATTTGTATCTTACCTTTATGAGGAACGTTTCCTCAGTTATGTCTTCGTATACTTCTGTTATGTATGGTTCGTCTAAAAATACTGGCGAGTTGTCATTTATATCAATGATAGTGATATTAACAATGGAACTGTTACTTCTAAATCGTTCTTCAGTCCTCGTTTCTACAGCATACACCTGTGCATAACAGAATTATGATTTACATTTGGAAACCCGAGAGCTGTCAGACTTTGTGAGCTGTATTGTTAGTGTGCCCTCTACTGGCGATTGTTTGCCAGTCCTGTTTCATTCTACGGGAACTACGCACTTATCGTACGTAAGATTCGCCTCATCTTTTTTTACTTTTCACCTCCATTATGTCGGACGAAGAAGTACAGCTTTTTTACCTTGGTTCGGAGCCTACACCGAAGATAAAACTGCCCAGTGACAGGTGGGAAAACCTCTAGTCTGACAGCGCCCTGACAACTAATACAAGCAATGACAGCCGAGGCCGCCGGGGACGTCAGAATCGTGTCGCGCGCAGACGACAGTGAAAATGGAAGTTCCACTACCTCCAGTCAAATTGAGCAATACTGCGAATGAAAATGACTCTAACACCTCAGACATCAACTTGTTGAAACGAGAAAAGTGTCAGTTGTAGGCAGAGCTAAGGTAATTGAATGAAATGAAATGAAAGTTCTCGAGACTTACGGAGTTCCGAATGCAGAACGGCAAAGTTTGACTTGGCGTGCTGGACGAGATTAACGTACTACAGTGTATTACTTCCGGTGCGCACAAACCGGGAACATTTTCACTTCCTACTTTCATAACGATGGTACAATTAGGTATAACACAAGTATAGTTGTCGAACATGATTATTTATCACTTATTTAAAAGAAAAATATCTCTTTATTATATCTCATAATAGCTAGAAGTTGAGAGTATGACATTATGACATACTGTGTGTAGTATACGTTTAGACTTTGATCTAGTTATAGCTAATATGTACATGACGTTGTGACAGTCGTGATCTTTGTCCCATTATATATGATAATCATCCACATCTCAGACTTTTTTTTCAATTTTCAAATTTACAGAATTTATCATGTTTTTAAAAAAAAAATCTTTTAATGACTGAGCTTTTCTAGTGTTTCCCTATATAACAGGCAAAATACACCTGTTAGATACAGCGAGTAAATCATCTTAGTACAGTAAACTTCACTGCATGTGTTCATAAATTTGATATTTCCAAGTATCCAACACACTTGTTCCAGCACACCACTTTACAATACCTATAATTCACATTCATGTGAACAAAAATGAAATCAGAAAATTGCACTTACTTCTATCTTGATAGTGTCTGGTAGTGACTCTGCATCCAACATGGCTGGATCGTTTACCCGGATAGAACTGATAGCTGTATTAGGCGTCACTGACATGGGCTCGTCAACTGAGAATATACCTTCATAGGAGTCCGATCCAAGAACAAATATGAAGACGGCATTTTCTCCCTGATTGGCATTTTAAAAGTGAGAAAATATTTTATTATATTGGATAATATGGATACCCTCTCCGTGTCTGTCTCTCCCTGTCTGTCTCCGTCTCTGTATGGTTGTCTGTCTCTGTCTCAGAGTATGTCTCTTTGTCTCTGTTTGTATCTGTCTCTGTCTGTCTGTCTGTCTGTCTGTCTGTCTGTCTGTCTGTCTGTCTGTCTGTCTGCCTGTCTGTCTGTCTGTCTGTCTGTCTGTCAGCCAGCGTGTTTGTGTACGTCTCTCTCTCTCTCTCTCTCTCTCTCTCTCTCTCTCTCTCTCTCTCTCTCTCTCTCTCTCTCTCTCTCTCTCTCTCTCTCTCTCTCTCTCCTCCCTCCCACACACTTGCATAATATTATATAGTCATATTTATAAGTCGTTGAAGCTCATACTTTCTCACTAGCATAAATGTCCACTACTTGCATATGTTCTTGTATAAGGATGACGTCACGTCAGTGTTGCCTGAGTCCATCCAGAGCATTTCAAAATTAGATAAATATTAAACAATACAGGATACATTATACATATCATTATTCTTCAGGTTTGCAAATTGAAAATTACCTCATCAAAGTCGGTTGCCATGACGTCACACACAATAGTCTCCTTAGGAGAATGTTCAGTCACCTGCCCGTAATATACAGGTTCACTCATGATTGGTGGATTATCGTTGACATCTAGTACAGTGACAATTAACGTAGTGTGCGCATGTCTGTAGGCGTAGAGGAGGTATCCACGAGTGTCATCCTGAGCTGCCTGTGAAGAACGACAAAAGTAAGTAAAGAGTTAAGAAATCATTAATGAGTTACATACACACATGCACACACAGAGGAATAAACGTCAAGTGTCTGACGTTTATTCCTCTGTGTGTGCATGTGTGTATGTATGTATGTATGTATGTATGTATGTATGTATGTATGTATGTATGTATGTATGTATGTATGTATGTATGTATGTATGTATGTATGTATGCATGTATGTATGTATGTATGTGTGTGTGTGTATGTATGTATGTATGTATGTATGTATGTATGTATGTGTGTGTGTGTGTGTGTGTGTGTGTGTATGTATGTATGTATGTAATACATGCATAGTATACATATGTATTATTATATGTGTATGTCTGTCACTTAAGGTGTTAGATTTCGTTATCACAGTATGAAATATCAAGGTTAGAAGGATGACGTCACCGTCAATTTCTACTCTAATATATAGAGTAGAAATGGTTGAAAAGAAAAATAACTTTAAATTCCGTATTCTCATCAACCATCAACCATCAACCATCAAAGTTAAATTGAAGTCCATGGTTCAATCGAAGACGAACACAAAAAACTGTAACAATGTGTTACTTTCTTGTCATTCATGATGGCAAGATAATAACGAAGGCAATTCTTACTACAATTTAGATACGTTATAGACTACCCAAGGACTGCTCTATCATAAACTGAGGAGATGTCTCAATTCACGTTATTTAACTAGTACTACGTTGCCCTGCAGTGTTTTTTTTGTTATTCTCCACCTAAGTGATGTAGGAGAAGAGTCTACAAAGGATAAACATATCGTAGAGTGAAGTGCAGTGAATAAAACACATCTACCCTCTTCCTGCATCATAACAATATTATACTGTACCCGCAGGGCCACAGTGATCTCTCCATTCTTCAGTGATTCACGGTCAAGTTCTTTTATCACTGTTATGTCGGCTGTAATGTTATCAATACTAAAGTTTCCGAATTCAAAAATGTCATCGTATTGCCTCTCAGGATCTGTGAAATGAGAAAGACAGAGTTTTGGGCAACATCGAAAGTGATTCAGAGATTTGAATAAATCATTCATACATGTCTATATATGGGAGTCATATTTGAGTTCAAGCTGTGAGTCATTTTTTGATATAAATACCGAGAGGGCCTCTCCAAAACTATATAATATAAAACTGCAAGGTGCAATACCGTACACTTTAACAAAAATCATAATTGATAACTTGAAGCAACAAATGACAAAAGCTGTGGAGATTATCACACTCGTTCGTTCATGCATTAATTAGTATACCCTCTTTCTCCCTTGTTAGTGCATGTTTGAGTTTGTCCAATGTGATAATCACCCAGTAAATATGAAATAAGGCAAATTTTCGTGGAAACTGGTCCCTGCTAAATATGAGATTAATTAAGAGTGTTTTGATTTAGATAAGAGGAGAAGAATAGACAAGGTGTCTTTATTTAGTCAATAAAGAGAGAATTATATGCAGCTGAAAAAGAGAAAAGAAGCCAGGGAAAGAAGGAACAACAGTTTTATGTCACCACAAAAATCAATGAGTCAATTGATCAATATCACTCAAAATAAGTATTATTTCACCACAAAAATTAATCATTCAATCGATCGATCAATCATTCAACCAAATAATCAATCGATCAATCGATCAATCAATCAATCAATCAATCAATCAATCAATCAATCAATCAATCAATCAATCAATCAATCAATCAATCAATCAATCAATCAATCAATCAATCAATCAATCAATCAATCAAGCAATCAAGCAATCAATCGATCGATCAAGCAATCAATCAATTACAGGCTTGCTGCACCCTGTGTCCATACCTGCAAAACTATAGTAAACTGGTTGTGCAATTCCAGTATCTTGGTCGTAGGCTTCAAGTGTGGGATTGATTGACAGTAGTACATCAGCCTGGTTTTCATACACTTCTGTATTGTATCTAACTGAAGTAAAGATTGGGGTACAATCATCTCCATCCAGGATATTTACATGTAGTTGTGTAGTAGAGTTCCGAACCTCTCGTCCCCATGTTGGTACTGGATTTTGTGTATCCTGAAAAACAGTAATGATTTTTTTGTTGGTAACCCCTATTTAATGGTATGTTGATAATTTTACCGTCTGTCTGTCTGTCTGTCTGTCTGTCTGTCTGTCTGTCTGTCTGTCTGTCTGTCTGTCTTCCTTTCTCTGTCTCTCTCTCCCTCTCTCTGTCTCTCTCCCTCTGATCTCTCTCTCCCGCTGATCTCTCTCTCTCTCTCTCTAAGCAATGAAAGTTATTTAATGGTATGTTGATAATTTTACCGTCTGTCTGTCTGTCTGTCTGTCTGTCTGTCTGTCTGTCTGTCTGTCTGTCTGTCTGTCTGTCTGTCTGTCTGTCTGTCTGCCTGTCTGCCTGTCTGTCTGTCTGTGTCACCATGTTCTATCAAATTTCACACGAACCTTGGTATACATTCTCGTCATTAATTATTAGAACTGAGCAGTCTTTGAGCGATGTCTGTGAAAAGTTATTAGAATATTTGCATGGCATAAACTGTGTTCGGTAGGTCGATTTAGTGGTAAATCGCTCCTTGTAAAATGGAATTATAATTCATTCTCTCAATTGTGGCAATTATCTTAACAATCCGTACAGGCACGTATCTTATGGAGGCATTCAAATCAAATCTGGTCATGTCCTCTTTTCTTTAATTTGAGTGTTTGTTTGGGACATGAATAATCATCTAGCAGATAGAGAGACAATAGATAAGCTTATGTCGTTTTAAGCCATGCTGTGATTATTCAGAGTGGTTATTAGTAATGTAGTTTCAAATCATGACAAGAATAACTTACATCAACCATGAGTGTTAGATTGAAGAAGTCATCTATTTCATAGTCAACATTTTCAGCCAGTAAGATATCAGGAGTATTAACGCTTGGAACTTCGAAATGATTGGATCCATAGCCCTGTGGGGAGAATTAAATGTATTTTGAAGAATTATACACCGGGCATACTCGTGTGTTATGTACTTTTTGATGTTATTCTCCAATATTTTTCTTCGTTCAGCGAAGGAAAATACGAGTGACCTAAAGAGCTTTTGTCAGACGAGTTGTAACAACCCTTATGTCATGAGTATTTTCCGGCTGAATGAAGAAAAAATATTGGAGAATAACATAATTATACCAGCACCAGTAATATCAAAGAAAAATCGGGAAAAGTAATGGCAATTTTGAAGTTTTGACTCATATTTTGGGCACAGCACAACCAGTGACGTAGCTACTCATTGTCGTACCATACGCATGTTGTCTTGACGTAGAACGACCAGAGTATATATTCCATATTTTTAGTTCAACTTGGCTCATGCATGGTATAATGTCAATTGAAATTGGATGAGAATGACCAGTTCATTATTCCGAACAAGAACAAATATTTAAATAAAGAGGGTTCTTTTTTTAACTATCGCACTTGTCACACATGATTCGTACAAATGTAGCCCTTCTAACAACACCCGACCCAATGTGTCAACTTTCGTCAAGACAAGTACGTTAGCTTTCTATAGACGCAATAGCGAAAATGACAATAATATGTATTGATTGTAACTATACCTTGATTAAACGAACAATAACATTTTCGTAAGTTGTAATCTACAATTGTGGGTTATGACATGAGTTGTGAATTCGCCAGTCAGCAGTGATTATTTTAGTAATAGTACATTTACAAAGACGAATGAAAATTACACTTTCACGCCAGATGCACAGAGACACGGGCACGCACGCACGCACGCACACACACACACACACACACACACACACACACACACACACACACACACACAGTTACACACACATACATACATACATACATACATACATACATACATACATACATACATACATACATACATACACACATACACACATACACACATACACACATACATACATACATACATACATACATGCATACATATACACACAAACAAACAAGCAAACAAACAAACACAAACACAAACAAACAAACAAACAAGCAAACAGCGTACAAACGAATATGGCTCGGCAGTATTTGAACATGATCCTCAGGTGTGCTCCACCATCCGTCAACAATTAAAATAACAGTAAACATTCAAGTGTACTCACTTCGAGTAAATAATAATGGAAATTATTATCCGTGCAATCCTGGTCGTCAGCACTTACGGTATACACAATAACACCGACAGCAGAAAACTGTAGGTTGAAAATGTTAAGAATGTAAAAAAACTAAGCTTCGATTTATGAAAATCACATTAGGTTCTTAAAAAGTTATGCTTATTCCACTCCACAACATTATTCACAATGTTTTACCCAACTGTTGCTATTGTACTCCTTCGAGACCCACTTCTCCCCTAACATTACAACTGACAATAGGGAACTTACAAACCCGCCATATTGAATGTTGCATCATGGGAAATATAATATTGTAAACAATGTTGATACATTGTTTGCAACCACAAATAATCAATTCATAGTTACCCTGACCATTGTGGGAGGTTAATTTTATCAGTACCTCCAAATTAGGTATTACAATAACCACAGATAATCCCAGTCCTTTACGTCTGAGCATGCTCAGTCTGGATTGCAAGTTCCATATTGATTTGATGCGGTTGATTTGCACCGATTTGATTGATATGTTCTGATAGTACAGTACCTAACCCTAACACTAATCCCAACCCTAACCCTTATCGATGTAGAATCGGGGGCAGCAGTGGATACTCCAAAATCACAAAACAATGCAAAGTTAGACATCAAAATGAGCCAAAGTAATGTGTAACTTCAAGTCACATCACATATCGATGCAGTCCCTTTCTACCGTTAACTCGTTTATGTATGTATGTATGTATGTATGTATGTATGTATGTATGTATGTATGTATGTATGTATGTATGTATGTATGTATGTATGTATGTATGTATGTATGTATGTATGTATGTATGTATGTATGTATGTATGTATGTATGTATGTATGTATGTATGTATGTATGTATGTATGTATGTATGTATGTATGTATGTATGTATACTAGCTATTTAGGCTAACGATGCCGACAAAAATTGTTCAATTGAAAGAAAATAACTTTACCTCGCTTAAGTCCGTTTGGTATGGTGTCCCAACAAATTCTGGATCAAAGTCGTTTGTATCGTACACTTTAAGTTCCAGTAATAACATCTGATTATTAAATGAATATGACATGTAAACATTATTGTTAGGCCTAGTAAAACAAATTGTGTGGTTCCGATTACACTCAATTTTAGTATAGATGGGGTAGGTAGATTTTTTTATTTTATTATATTTTTTCATGTTTGAGTGTCTAGTTTAGGTTTTCCATTGTTTTCCAAATGGTCTCTGTGTTATTTATTTCTTTTTATCAGATGTACAGCCATTACAGATTGGAAGAACAGTTTTATATTGTCTTTTTAAGTAGATGGCAGTTTCCCAATTCACTATTTCTGGTGACACTTCACAATTTTCGCGATTTTATTATTTTTTCTCAAATAAGTAAAAAAAGTTTAGGGTCTGCAGTGACAATATAGGTGGGGTCGGGTAACCGGAACCAAACAACTTTTTTCTAGGCCTATAGTACAAATTTCAAACTTGATAAATGCAAGTAGATTTATTTACGTCATAGCTAGGTGGTAAGGAAGATTTTACATCGAGTAGGTGTAATCTCATTGAGATATTTTGGCAATGTCATTACATGCTGTTGTCTTTTTACGTATGTAATCCTGTTTTTGTACTTTGAGGTGATACATCTGTTATCACCGTTGTTGAAAGATGTCTGTCGTCAGAACGTCGTTTTTGTCAGAAGTTGACAATTAAAACTGCCTTTGAACGTACCCGCAAATCTTCTCCTTATCATAATATATTATTCTCGTACATATACATTTAACCACACAGCAGGATGCAATCCGTAAGAAAGTGGATACTTATAGCATCCACCCAAGTTGATTGACAATGTTACTGACCTATCAGTAACCAGACTATTAGCATCCACCCAAGTTGATTGACACTCACTGACCTATCAGTAACCAGTATTAGCATCCACCCAAGTTGATTGACACTGTCAATGACCTATCAGTAACCAGTATTAGCATCTACCTACGTTGATTGACAATATCACTGACCTATCAGTAACCAGAAACAAAATAAGTCTGTAAGTCATATACTTAATAGCCACCAGTCTAATATTCAGTACAGCCATGGGTAGTGTTTGTATTTGAGCAAACTGCCCCCTGATGTGTGATGTAACCATGTGTATCAGTGACCGAATTTATGTTCTGTGTGATAAGGAGAAGTTTCTGAGTACCTTTAAAGCTTCGTTTATTGTCCACTAATGAAATAACTTTCGCCGTATCACAGACATCTTGAAATAACGGTGCTAATAGTTCTAGAGGCATAACGTTCACAATATGTCAACTATCGTAATCTTATTATTATTTATTATTTCATATTTATCATTATTATCTTGATTAATCAATCAAGTATTTCGAAATGTATTTGTTGACTACGCATGAAAACGGCAGTTTTGTGTGAATCAGCACAAACGATCATGTACTCACCGTTTTACCGCCCGTATACGTTTCCGTACAGGTAATTTCTATGGTGAAATCATCACGACAGGCAGCCTGTTTTAGAAATATAGAAACAAATAATATTATTTTTTTCTCTCGAAATTTTTAGACAAGTCATAAACAGTGGAAGGGACTTAACGTACCATGTCAGAAATTAGTCAGGAAGTGTATGTACACTATTACAAGTCGAAACTACAGTCAAGCTACTAGTCTTGGTCGTCAATTTCATCATAGGCTCAGTTTGGAAATATTCGGAAGTGCGAATATCATACTGATGTAGGATGTACTGACGAAGCTCAGTAAGGTATTAAATGTAAGCTCAGACCACTAAGGAAAAGTGGTCTGAGAGGTAAGGTAGTAAGCGGTGTTACTTCTGTAGGTGGAGTTTGGTGAAATCTTTCACACTCGACTGATTGTGTATTTAAATGTATATGATTAATGACTCACTGTTTCGTTTTCTAAGTCATAAGTCCTTCCCCATGTTACATGGTTGTCTACAATAGTGTACAAGCCATCACAATCTATGCTACTGCTAGTTGGAGGTTCAGGACCACTGTATTCACCACATGCAGTGATCTCAAAGTCGACGGTGTTACCTACTTCACCAGCTACATCCATTGTGTAGATAATGGTTTCTGAGAAAAGTGGACGATTTGGT